>NC_135564.1:16593456-16775956 GCF_964340395.1 Glandiceps talaboti | reverse complement strand
TTTCCTAATGAAAATGTTATTTCAAAGGTAATATAGACGAAACAAGACTATTATAACTGTAACAACATAAGCGACATCATGTCGCGTAATGCTTCTTGGAACCGGAAATGCGACTATTGGTTTACAAGAGGAAGTGAATTAAATGTGTGTGAAAGACCTCGATTGAAAACAGTGGATTTTTCCATCGCCTCCCCCCAGCCTCTATGTAAAATTAGACTCCCTTTTATGTAAAACCAAAAAGAGGCTGCCCCCTAACACTTAATTCTAAATCATGATTAACCCCCCCCCCCCCCTGTATATCATATTCACATGACAGCCATTTTTTGATCGTGACTCGATGTGGACTGTACTGCATGACCATCTTGCAAATACTTGATAAGATCCCATGATAGCACTGTCATCTCCTTTTAGAAGCCTTGGAGGTTTTTACTCTTAAAAGTGAATTTTGAGACTATTAGTAATTGCCAAGCTTTACAAGACAGCACCAATATAAAGCAACTGCACAGGGTTGAAATATTTGTGAAGTAAATTTTGATAGTATCTTCACAGTAAAATGTAGGGAAGAGCTTGGGAAAGGGATATGTCCACCTTTTTTTTGGGGGGGGGGATCCTCGTGGTCTCTCCCTAGAAGGCTCTCTTAAAAGCCATTTTTAGGATATTCAGAGCCTTTCAAGCAATAATCTCCAAACTTTACAAAACAGCACCACCATATCAGAAAGTATTCTGTATAACTTACACAGGGTTGAAATATGTTAAAAGTTGAATGGCATCATACTAAAGGTCGGTACACTTAATGGTAGTATCATTGGTCGGGGAGATTTGGACTTTTAATGCAATATTATAGTAGACTATCAATTGGGAAACATTTCAAATCTTTAAAGTGGCCATATCGATGAGAATTTGGTATTCATGTTGGATTTTTATTTGATAAAACAGCTTCACTAAGTTTTTCTAATTGAAAAAAATAACGTGAAATAATATATACCAAGTCTATATTCACAACTCAATAAACGGCAAAACATTAAACAATATGTGTAAAATGTTTGTTATTGTACGTACAATAACAAACTTTTTGCACTTTTTGCATCTTTTTGCAATGTATTGAGTTGTGAACATGGACTTGGTATATGTTGTTTCACATTATTTTTTCAAGTAGAAAAACTTAGTGAAGATGTTTTATCAAATAAAAATCCAAAATAAATACCAAATTCTCATCCATATGGCCACTTTAAAAGACAATATTCGAATCGAAACAGGTTCAGACTTTCTATTAGATGGGAACGGGCTTACTATGACAGTAAAAAGGTTAGAGTATCTGATTGTTGGCTATGTATTAGTGACCCCCGGGGGTGAGAGATTTCTTGGGGTTTTCAAGGTCACCTTGATTTTTCAGGGTTTTTTCAACAAATCACCGAAACATTACAATAATTACAGTTAAAGATAATGTTATATGCTACAAAGTGATCAAAATAGAGAATTATATAGATTACACATCCAGTTTCAGAGATACATGACATATGTACTGTAACTAGTGTGGTAGGTAATACATTGTATATGTATATGTAAAGTTAAGTTTGAGCCACACTCCAGGTGATTCAAGTAATATTTTAAAATAGGGACAGGAAAAAATACTAAAGTTCAGACAAGGTCATGCCACTGTAGATTAATGGATTCTTTTCTTTCATCCAAATCCAAAACACAATGGCATCCCCTACCCAAAATTTCAAAACAGGATCCCCCCCCGCCAATTTCGAAAAGAGGTTGACCCCCTACTAATGCATCACATGTTGATAATCGTCTGCTACTTCTGTCGAAAACTATCCTGTTTACGGCACTTACGGCATATTCCGTCTAAATCTCTCGTACCCCGTTTGTGACTAGAATAGTCTTTGCATGACTAAAGCGACCATTTCACATATAAAGGAAAACTTACTGGAATGCTTGTTGCATAGAAACATTGTCAATGTTGATTTTTACAGCTAAAATCGTAGGCTTGGTGTTTCACTCACTCATGTGACATGACGTTTATTACACGCCCTCAGACAACTGCTAATGCAAAATAAACAATGACGTAGGTGCCGTGCATAGCTAGTGAGGATGTAGAAGTAATCAAGTTGAAATGTTGATTATCAGCAATATAAACAATTGTAGCCATTAAAATTTTCGAGCCCATGTGACACTGTAATGATTTCATTAAAGGCCTGTTTTTGCTGCACTGTGAAAGAATATAATGCATACAGCGATCTTCTATCGACTGTAGCTCTAAGCCTGTCTCAAGCTGTACTAAAACTACCTACTGACAGCAAGTTTCTCTATTGAGCACAAGTGTAATCTTTCACTGGAGGATTTTAGAGACATAAAAAAATTGTTTCCATGGTATGAGCGTAAAAAATATTATTGTGCTGCAAGTGCAGAAATGCTATAAATGTCAAATTCCCTGGTACATGTGTTTCTGGTGCCACCGCCATAGGCAGTTTTATACTTTGGCAAATGCTGAAACAAACTAAATCACTACCATCAAATCAAATTACTAAGAATACTGACCCGACTTAGTACCTTTAATGAATCCTGTAATTTTTCACATAATGATACAATAATTTTAAATGGTATGGCATGCATCAATATACTTTGAGGATTTTTCTTGGTGTTAGTTTTCTGAATAACACCAGATAGCACTCTCTTAGTCCTTAAATTTCAAAAATTCAAAAGAGGGAGGGGGTGAACCTCGTACGCACCCCCCCCCCCATGCTCTCTTGTATTTTGATTCAAAGTTAAACTGGTATTGTTGACACCTTGATATATTAAATAGCACCATAAAGCATTCTTTTAGTTCTTCAATTTCAAAACTTTCTAGGGGTACCCACCCCTACACTGCACCCATGTATTTTGATTCAGCACCCTGTATTATTACTACCTTGATATGATAAAATAGCACCAGAAGTACTCTTTGAATCCTTGAATTTCAAAAATGTCCACTTGGCTCCCTCAAACTTCTATTCAACTTGTATTGTCTACTTTCTATTTTTACTGGCCACTTTGGGAATATTAAAGCATAATGAATGTCTCCGGGATCCTGTTATGAGGAAATTTAATTTCAAAAATAAAAAGTAACATGACTCGACTTGATGCGGTGAAAAGTCAAATTTATAAAGCATATATTTAAAAGAAAATTGCTGTACCCGTACTTGGAAAACTATTGCTGTCATGGTGGTTGAAAAAAAAATTTGTGGTAGTTCCAATTCATCCAGCTCCCTCCCCCGAAATCAAATGGTTAACCCTTACCACCGGACGTGATAGGGAAGCTGTGAAACCATGGTGAATCCACGTTTTTTAAATATTTGAAAAGAGGAGGATTATTTTTTAGAGAAAGAAAGCTGATGGAGGACCATTTTTAGCACAATGGCATCAGGGAAGGTCACATCTTGTACAACAGACCAGGCTTGATCCCCTCCCTTCTATAATTTCCGAAGGCTCCCTTATTCGGGAAAATCTTGATAGGACAAATGGGACAGATATAAGTACTGCTATAGAGAGCCACCACCACCGTTAAAGGCATACAAATGATCCAGCTGTCCCCGGGAGCCGTCCAGCACATTGACTGATAGCCAACTACTTATCCAATGCCTAACCCACCACCACCGTCTAATACACTCCGACGTTTTTGAATAGACCCCAAACAAAGAAAAGCAAACAAAAAATAATTAAAACTACGAACAAAGAACAAAGAACACAACTGTTTCATAAAACATGCCTGTGATACGTATGGTGTTGCAGGTCGCCCTCTTCGGTGGGGCTCGAACACACAGGCTTCAGATTCCATTCTCTTCAACTTGAATCGAACAGCAATATCAAATTTGTACAAAAATGGGGGGGGGGGGGATACCTCTGCGTCCTGTCAGTGCAACGATCCACTTTGGGCACTCAAATTAGATAATATTTCTATTTGTAAATTTTATAGGATAGTTTTAAATAGTGTGAGTAAAGGTTCAATTTTATTTGTAGTTTTAAAAATTCTATTTCGCGTTGAAAATCAAAATGGAGGTAGGAAAAAGCCGATTTCTTACTGGTCCAATTGGCTAACAAGGCATTTTTTCCATATGGTTGGTTCAAGTAAATATTAACTACAAACTATAATTGTGAATGATCCCTGGGTGTTTGAATTTAGAATTTACCAACTTCAATGTGCAGTTTATTGGAAAAATAAACAACCGAACAGACGTGTTTTTATTTCTTTGCAAATATTCTATTTTATTTTTGCTGTGTTTTACAGTTTAACGTTCTGATTTATTACTTTATAGTACATTTTAACCACATGATATCTGAATGGAAAACTACTTCAAAACATGTTCGTACTTAGCAAATCAACAAATAAAATTTACAATTACTAACAAGATATAGTAGTATTTACCTATACTGAAGATTTATGTTCTTCAAGCTATAGCAGGGGAAACCATGCAGTGTTTTCGCGTTACTGTTTTGAAGAAAACTTATACAAGCAACACAATGAAATAAAAAGTCTGTGATCGATCAAGTAGACTTAGAGCTCTCCGAGTTTGCATCGTAACTCAACAACACAAGACAAGATTTCCTCGAAACGATTTTCCATTGGAATATCCGGTAAGTTTCGTAGGCATCCTTCTGTTCTTTCTAATTGTGACAAGGTAGACTTCCTATTTTAAGGGTAATGTCGTTGAATTATGTTTGTAATGACATATAATGCCAATATATCACCAGTGACATACGTTCAAAAAATGTATGCAGATGCGGCTAGTAACAAGACCATGCTCATAACAACAGTATTAACGATAGTTTACATTGCATATGTAACACTATGAATGGGTAGGCATCAATCTGATTAAAATCTGATGTGGTGAGAGTGGCTAGATGTCTTTATTATCTATATTTCCATCGTTTTGTGCCGTTCGTCTTGTTCCGGTATGTGAAGGCGGCTATCACATGGAACAAAACAAATGACACAAAATGTTGGAAATAGAGGTAAATAAAGACATCTAACCGCTCTCACCAAATCAGATTTTAATCAGATTGGGTAGGCATTACAATAAATCTTCAAAAAATATGTGTGCAAATATGTCTAGCAACAAGAACACAATCATGATAGGAAATTAAAGTTTACTCTCAACAGTTGTGCTACAACGTCATTGGCACTTTTATTTCATATCTACACTATTTAAAATAATGTAAAACTTTTGTATAATAGCTATTCCACACAGCCCTTCTACGAATACGAATACTGGATGTGTGACGTGTAAGAAGAGTCACGTGGCGGTAACTATCACTGTACCTGTAAAATTGACTCAAGTGTCAGTGTTGCTCAGTAAAGAATGTTATTTATGCAAATATCTCTTTTTTTCGAATTTCACCTTTTTACAATAATAATAATATTTATTTCTTATAGTGCGCATTACATTAAAACAATCTGAATGCGCTGAACAAAAGTATAAACGTAATTAAAAATGTACATATACACAACACTACCAATGTTAACGTTGTATTAGTCTGAGAATTAGAGAGGTTTAGATACACGTTAGAACGCGTACGTGTTGGCATCTTCTGTCCTGAAGGCCATAGACATGATTTTATATGTCGGTATTTTTGCAATTTTTCCCGCACCTACCCAAAAGCGAACAGTTAGTTTGCAGTTATGTTTACGAACTTTGATATAAAAAATATGACATTTAAGAGAAGAAAAATGACGAAAACTTAACACGTGTTTACAGTTACGTGTAGACTGCCATTTTGACATAGCATCGTCTGATACAGAACGCATGGGTTGCTTCCAACCACGTGACTATGACGCTATGCGTATAGAACACACGTAAATACGCGCATCTAAACCTCTCTAATGTTCTATTTAAATAACGTTTAGTCTAACTTACCCGTGGTCTTTAACATTGTTTATTGTATTGTCATATCATATCATGTTACAGTTTTTCAGAAAATGACGACGCCAAACCAACTCGTGCGTCAGTAAGTGGCGACGACGATCCACTCCTTATTTCGGGAAATGACAACACCGGCATCGAAACAACCAAGAATGAATCAACGAATGCTTAGGGAACTATTTAAGCAATAAACCACCCCCTGGGGATGGTATACCAAGAGGTTTTGACCAGTGAACGAAATATATGCACGAGCGATAGCGAGTGCATATATTGAGTTCACTGGTCAAAACCGAGTGGTATACCTTCCCCAGGGAGTGGTTTATCGCTATTATATTATACCAGTATATTGAAAATATCGGAAACAAGATAAGAACTAACGTTTTCTCGTTTCATATGCGCCTCTGTGTCTAATTTGCATAACAATACGCTGCTTTTCAAGACAGCTGATCTTGGCCTCAATGTGAACGTCGTGCAGCGACTGGATTTATTTATCTGCTCGTCGTTTCTAGGGATAATCTGTTCATTGATCGGCTCATTAAAAGTGCACAGTGATGAATAAACAACCTGTTTGACTCAAGGTATAAACTTGAAGTGGTTTATTGAATACAGCGTGCTTCGATCGTTCCCGGCCGAATTGGCGACTCAGTGAAATGATAGACAGGTTGATATTTACAATGTCGATTTATATTACTGGAAGTTACATCAGTAGATTTTCGGGTTTGAGGATTTCCCTCTCGGATTGATGACTGATAATCTAGGACAGGATCCCAGACAAATTTCTATTTAGATTAATGGTAAGTCGGCCAGTGTAACCTCTTTCACTTGCTTCATTTTTATGACAGGACAGGACAGCTCACCAATGTTTCCACTCCAGCCGCGCCGAGGCTGGGACGTGCATGCCTAGCGCCTTGACCTTAGTACATGTAGTAGGCGATGATTTGAACAAATACGCGATGACTGGGTTGCTTTCGAAATTTCCTTCATAATTTCTCATAAAATATTGTCTCATTGAGAGAAAATCCTCCTCTGACAATTCGAAGAGTTCACTATCAGTATCACGGCGGACTACAACTCAACGCTCGTGCAGACGAACAAAATTTGGACGCGTGCCAGCAGTGCATTATCGTGCCAGCAGTGCATTATCACTCGTTTTAGACGCGCTAGTTCGATGTCTAGACCAATCAGATCCCTCGATTTCCACCATCAATATACTGGTATAATATAATATATCGTATAACACTTACATATATCATATGATCAAACAATTCGAATTTGAATGTATCCGTAGCTGTTGCTATTTATCCCATACCTCATATGTAGATACTGAAACATTCTATGACAATTTATCTTGTTGGAGTACCTCTCGAAATTTTGGAAAAAATGAATGGGAGATTGACGTTATAGTTTTATTACTATATTAGCAATAATTTCCCTTCGTCTAAGATACAACACAGTAGCTTCAGTCATGGATGATGATGATGATGATGATGATGATGATGATGATGATGATGATGATGATGATTATATAGCACTTTTCCACACTGTACTGAAGTACTTTCAAATGAATAGATAAAGATTCATTGGCAAATTATTTGTACAGATTTCAAAATTCTCCAACAATAAATAGATACATATATATTTATGCAATACCATTCCGTCTTACCAACAGATTCAAACTTTCTCCATCTTAAGTGATGATGGTGATTGGGAACTTCAACATGTAATACAATGTAATGAAGGCCATTGGACAGATGTCTTCCGTAAAATGATTCTATACATTTCATTTTGAGATCATTATAACTATTGTTTGACTGCAATTGTCTTTGTTTTATTGTATGAATATAAATTACGTCTTGGTATCTTCAAACATGACATTCTTAGCTATCTCTGTGCCTCCATGTGTCTCTGTCTGTCTGTCTGTCTGTCTGTCTGTCTGTCTGTCTGTCTGTCTGTCTGTTTGTTTGTCTCTGCCTGTCTTTGTCCCTCTCTGTGTATGTCTGTGTCTGTCTGTCTGTCTGTCTGTCTGTCTGTCTGTCTGTCTGTCTGTCTGTCTGTCTGTCTGTCTGTCTGTCTGTCTGTCTGTCTGTCTGTATGTATGTATGTATGTCTTTCTGTCTGTGTCTGTCTGTATGTGGTTGCGTCTGTGGCATATATCATGTGCTATGAGTGGATTTTAGTTTCTTTTGAATTTCTTCCATCTCAAAAGCGACTTGCAGGTGACGTGTTTGTCAGGGTGTGTGTTGCATAGAGCGCGCGCGTGTGTGTGTATGTGTGCGTGCGCGCACGCACTCGCACGCGTGTGTGTCTGGTTGTCTGTCTGTCTTTCTTTCCATATGTTTGTCACTGCCTTTGCGTCTTTATCTCCGACTCTTTGCCGCTCATATCACTATATTTAATATTAGACTTCGCAAGTACACAGTACTTTTCATCGGGATAATATCGTTCAAAAAGTGTGTTGCATCTAAGCTAGAGTCTAATATTAGATGAATGATGGATATTTGTGCAATGTCTCGCCTTCATGAAAAATCCGGAACGTAGCTACCTCCATCATGAAGGCAGAAAGTCCTTCCTATATGCATGTTAATAACCCTACTCGTACGTCGATGCAGAGACCACGGTGACGAACAGTAAAACTTATAAAGTCTTTACACAGAAAGATAGACGGGGAGCTCGTGGAGGTTGAATTTTCAAATTCCAAGATTCGAATCATTCGTTCTCGCGATCTCGCGACAAGACAGAGAAGTAAATTATACGACCGTTGGGGGCGCTATTCAATCGGTACACTCCACAGAAGTGTCCCGTATATTCTATTTGTATTCCAGCGCGATTCGATCGAGTTAAATATATGTATTTTTCTGCGTATTGTAATTATATATTAATTAGCGATTCAAGATATCGAATATAATGATAAACAAGAAATTGACGGAACTTGTTGATGTTGTCTATATTCACGGCGTAATTCAATATTGTTATAGACACCAGAATTGTTGCCTCATGCCCTTGATCAGACGATGCAACGTCAAAATGGCAGTCTACACGTAACTGTAAACACGTGTTAAGTTTTCGTCATTTTTCTTCTCTTAAATGTCATATTTTTATATCAAAGTTCGTAAACATAACTGCAAACTAATTGTTCGGTTTTTCGTTTGGGTAGGTGCGGGAAAAATTGCAAAAATACCGACAAATACCAACATATAAAGTCATGTGTATGGCCTTCAGGACAGAAGATGCCAACGCGCGCGTGCACATTCCATTGTCTTTCAAGTTTGCCTTCTGAACGCGTAACTAAACACAGCTTTGAACGCGTCATTACGTGTACGCCTGCACGATATTGCTCCCGTACACGTACGCGTTCTAACGTGTATCTAAACCTCTCTAGTATTACTTATAATTACTTTTAAACAGTAAATTCCAAAGGAGTTCTGAGTTCTAGAAATGTTATCTGGTGGATTATTTTGACAAGTTCATACTGAAGAAAAATGTTTCATAGAAGCAATGATTTATATAAATGAAATTTCCTCTAGCACACTGATGACAATCACGCAAGTGTTTCAAAAAGTTACATACTAAAGTTCAAATTGGATAACTTGAAAATATTGTTAGCGATGTCAATGCCACTTTGATTAATAGGACGAATGTATTAGTACTCCTGATAAAATCATACAATGGTTCATGGCTACAGATGTACACCCATCAGGATGATAAGTATTCATCTTCTTACAAAGTTGTTCTACAGACATGTCAACGTTGCTACAATGAAGGAAAGAGACCTGTAACAAGGAATTCAACAAAAGAGAAGAGAAAAGAAGTTGTAGAGAGACTGACAGGACAGAAAGGACAGAGAATAGAACTGAAACTTGCCCCCTTTTTTTTATTTCGCCCGCCCGCCCCGCATGATTATTCCACTGGAGATGAGAAGAAAAAAAGGTCACCCTTAGACTAATAACCCAATACTTGGATGACAAAGCGATTTAATATTTGTCATTGCATATCTAATACCCCAACATAATGAATGTCCTGACCAGAGCCGGGCCCTAACCAAGCACACCTAAACTACCCCCTAACAAAATGGGTTAACCTTGGGTTGACCTCCCAGAAGTTTTCAACTCTCCTATCCTACAATGTAATTGTTTCTGTCGCTACGCACGTGCACTTGCACAAAATTGGCAAGTCACTAACCACGCTTTAAAGTCGACATGGTGAGTTTCCTCATGCATACTGACCCAACATTTTGTAACAAGGCCTCACAAAACATACTACGAACAACACTAACAAAACCAAACATTTAAACTAAAGACACAATTACAACACATACATTTGTATCTTAAAATGTAATTTAGATGTCGACTAATTGTTCATATTAACTTTACCTTATTAGGTTCACTTTAATTGGCTTTTTGGCACTTGGTTATATTTAGATCTGTATTGCTTAAATACAAACTAAGGTACATAATCTTTAACAAAACGAAGACTAGTGTATCCTTACGGGAGGAATGCAGTTTGCATCTGGTCTATATTTACCTTATATTAAAACCTTAACTACTTGCACTTACAACGATTTATGTTAATATTTTAAAACAGATATCTCATATATTCAAATGTTGAAAACCCTACAGCGCATTTCTTCCTTTTGAACGTACGTGTGTGTTTGTACGATTGTATCCATTACCCCAACAGAATAGTGATTTCAAAGTTGGAAAAAAAACCTTACCTTCGACCTTTTTTCATATCGTCAGACTTCATACTGTTATGAAGCGCTCATTTGTTTTTCAAGTTATGTTTAAACAAAGCTGGCAAACTGTGATAAAAAAACAATCTATTGGTTGACAAATATGGAGCACGTCGTACATGGGACTCACAACTTGATGAAAATGTCGAATATAGTGTTCGATTGTGTCATTGTTTACACTGTTACGTAAGAATGTAGTTGTTGAATGGAGCGCGTAATATCACATGACTGTCTTCGCTGTTTGACCACCTGTATGAGTATACGGATCATCTTGGGGCGCCACCAACGACCACATCATGTACAGTGTACGTAGTGCTGCTTGTGTTATCATCGATATAATGTACTTCCATGACACGGAATATTCAATCATGATATCATATCGTGTACATGTACAAAATTGTTCATCCATTCTCATTTGAAGAAAGAAACGTGTGGAACAAATAGCTGTAAATGTAGTAGTAGTAGTAGTAGTAGTAGTAGTAGTAGTAGTAGTAGTAGTAGTAGTAGTAGTAGTAGTAGTAGTAGTAGTAGAATAATTTATTATTGTGACATGAGGTAAACAGACTACCGGAAAAAAACAATTTACATTACACAACCTCCCAGCCAAATAGGCTTATATGTAACCTAAAGTTAAATAAAACATAATTGGAACAGATTGAGGAGCTTTTTTACAATAATGAAAATGTTATTCTACTTTTAAAAAGATAGACAGAGTGTGTGTGATGTATCTACCGTGCGGCTTTTCGTTTTGATACAACCACTCAGAAACCAATAAAAAAGTGGACATTCTGCACAGATAGCAAGATTAAATGAGTTCAGTTTCTTGCTACATTTTGTCTAAGTGACATGAACTACACATGCCACCATACAGACATCAAATGAACACCGCACCGCAAAGGACATTTTACGCTCCCTTCATCGGTTGTTTAATACTAACAAAAAAAATCGGCGCCTGAATGTCTGCATGGAGTTGCAATACAATGAAATGTTTTAAATTATTTCATTTAGACTAAATGTAGCAAAAAAAATGAGATCTTGCTATTGAAGTGATGCATATGAAGTTTCTTGTTGGTTTCTACTGGTTGAATCAAACAGAAAAGCTGCATTGTATTGTGAAACAGACTGTAGAAAGAGAGTGGAAAGGAAACGTGTTTAATTCTTATGACATTTGTCATCGTAGATAGAGGTGTTACCATGTCAATAGATAATGGGATTTAGTGCGAGGTGTTAAATGTTAAGACACGTCAAGACGGTACAAAGTTGCTGGTTTCTTTAAATACTGCTGATGAGTTTACACTCTTGTCAATAATTATATTTATGTACCAAAGCGAAAGAGAAATATAGTTCTGTACTCTAAATAATAATTGCATTTATGGAATTACAGAAAATAAGTAAACTTTCTTATTGGTGTTGACTGTAATTGTGCGCGTGATCCAACAATCGACAAGCACGGGACAAAAAGTCCTTCTGTGAAATCAAAGAATCTATAAAAGCTTTAGATGTATGTGACGTCTGGTGGGAGCTAAACCCAAAGAAAAAGCAATTTACCTGGAGGCAAGTGTCTTTAGGCTTAGCTAGCATACTGGACTTTTAGCTTATATCTACATGTCTATTGTAAGTACCGCTTCTGGTGACATTCGTCTGGCAGCTAGGGCGGATCATAATAACTGTTTCTATCAAAAACTGGTTTTCAACATTCAGACAGAGAACCTGGGTATTAGAAGTGAACATACTAGCCTACTTAGTAATCAGAATTACAAAACGATCATACAAAAGGTGATATTTGAGACATTAAATGAATATAATGGTGAATGCGACAAAAAAATGTTAAATAAAAACATATTAGAAGTAAAAAAAAGTAAAAATTAAGGAAGTAAAGTATACCAAAGATAGAGTATAGAATAGGAGAAGAGAAGAAGAAATATTACAAAAGGAGATTATAGATTTAGAGAAGAAGCTTAATGATCATACTAAGGTCAAATTACTTCGGAAAATATATTCCGAGGAGAGAAAACAATTAGATGATGTATACGTCCATGAGTAAAGTGGTATGAAGAGAATGAGGAATAGTAGTCTAAGATAGTTCTTGGGTTTAGAACGGAAAACGTATAAAACCAAGCAGATATGTAATTTAAGTTAGAAGCAGAAGGAAACATTTTTAAGGAGATTAAGTCTGATTTTGAAAACAGAAACAGATTTCTACAGGGATCTGTAGAAATCAAAGAATGTGAAAGAGGAAGAAATAAAGCAATACCTTGAAGGCATATTAATATAGTTTACGTTAAAACGAAGTGATGCTAAGTATGTATATGTATGTGAAGGTCTAATTACGGTAGAGGAGTGTACTAAAGCTATCAGAAATATAAAGAACAATAAAGCGCTTGATTTTGATGGAATACCAATCGAGTTTTAAACAAAGTTTTGAGATGATTGCAAGGAGGGAAATAGTTGTAGATTGAATCTTCTTGCTATAAAACGATATGGTACTGATAATAGGGGTTCATTCCAAATATTACACTAAAATTGCCCCGGCGGGTAGCTAGGAATGCAATATTTGCAACAATTGCAAAACATACATTTTTCTTTGATGATTAATATCCTTTTTTTATTTATCTTTACTGAGTTCAGCATTCTGAAAGTCCGAAATGTTGCTTTTTGGGGTTGAAAATATATCACAATTTCTTTGCATGCCGAGAGAGTAGGCGGTGATAACACCACACTCAAACAGGTTGTGTACAGTGACGTGTCAAAGAGACATACTGGTACGACCCTTTTAGTATAGGATATTGTCGATCGGATTACCACTGGTGAATCAATATTTGACCATTTGCTTCAGTTAACTCTCTTAAATTCTGATTATACATTGATTTGACGTTATACTAGTCTGATATGATACGATATATATGTGATATGATATATGATACTCTAATATAGTATAAGATAATATAAGATAATATAGCGTAATATAATATAATATAATATAATATAATATAATATAATATAATATAATCTACAATATAATAATATAATATAATATAATATAATATAATATAATATAATATCATATAATATATAATATAATTTAATATAATATAATATAATATAAATATAATTCGTATTTAGTACAGTATGCTATGTTGCTAAGCTATTTTGCTTTCATCACAGAAATAATAAGCTATGATTATTAACAGCTTGTGGAGTCGGCATTATTTGGATTCTGATATCATGTCGTAGCGACACATAGGAGGCTAAACATCATCTATAGCTTGAATTCAATACTTCTATTTAAAACAATCACACATCTGTGTCGAACACGGTCCATTTTTTCTATCTTCCAGCATGTCGAATTCGCGTTATCACAACATTTTCATCGTCCTCGTCACCGTATCGGTGATGCTCTTGTTTGTGTTCTTAACAGACAGCGTTAACTATATACCGTCATTAAAACACGTCAAAGGAAGGGTATGTACTTTTTATATTGAATTACATTTGGTTCTCTTGACCGAATCCACATACTAGTTAATAGCTCGCCTTGCCTAGTTATGATATTAAACTTTACGGTAAACTGGTCGTTTAGAGTACACCGAAGCAAGCAAATGTAAGTGGAGTCTTGGTCGAATGGTTAGAGTGGTCTATTCGAAATTCATCTGAAAGTTTCTGGTTAGAACCCTTGTAGTGTTATTTATTTCTGAATGAGTAAACCCCTTTGGTAACAATTGACATACCACAGTTCCACGTTCAACCCAGAGGTATAAATTGGTGGATGCTGTAGGTTGAGTCCAACTAAATGTGACCATTCCATACATGTGCCTGTATGAATAAACATAGGGTTTCTGCTTTCCCTGACTACGTTGTTTTTCAGGGGTATCTTTACGTCTATTTATCTATTTTTCGCTAGAATACGTCCAAGCAAATTCAAATAACTATGACTGAGTAAACCTGTTCAAGGTAGAATTACTTACTATTGAAGCAATAATATCATTCAATGGTACAAATGCATTAGCTTATTATACTGGTATTTCCAGATAGGGCAGGTACATTTGATACTGTACATGTACGGGTGTCTGTTGCTCATATTATTTCTGAACTTTCTGTGTAGTTATTTCCACATTATCCAATCACGTTATGACGTTTGTTTCTAACATTTTTTTCCTCCTAGATCAAAGACGACATAAAGCAAAATAGAGTTAATGTTACGCCTCATACTAAGGTGGGGAATCGAACTTACAGTAACGATGTTGCTGTTACCAACGTTTCGATATCAGAGAGTGAACCCTTGTATGAATCAAGAATTGAATTACATGTGAATGAAACTGAAAATCTGCTTAGCAATAACCGAACGACAAGTAACAGATGCCATTTTTTAACGAACGATGTAAGCAAGTCTTTGATTAACCAACGTAGGTCTACACTTGCATATCCAGTACGTCTGCATCATCCAGGACCCGCAACCTTGTATACTTATTTCAGAAGAGCTCTTGCATTTGCGATATACCACAACTATTCATTCGTCGTCGTACCATTCTATAACCATCGCACTCAATCACCCCAAAGCATTGGGAGAACGTTTGAGGAAACCTTTGACCTGGAAAGACTGTCTCAAACGATACCAGTATTATCAATAGACAGTTTCATTGAACAATGTGGTAAGCAAACTGAAGGAAACAAAGTTGTCGTGTTTAACAAAGGAAAGCAGGATGACAGGGGCCTTTGTAAGTATTATGGTTTGAGAACGTGTGGTGAAGTCGAATTGACACATTCAAAGTTCTATATTCGTAACGTCACATTTCAACATCCTGCAGTTTCTTTCGAAGATTATCAAAAAGAATCAAACATGAGAAAGGTGGATAAAGTTGACTGCATTGCTATGATAGCACCTGAATTTCCCCAAAATATTGCTTGTAAACAAGAAGTCGATGAAATTGTAGATAAGTCGTTCCGCAGAGCCCCCTACGTCGTTGAAATAGCGGAAAGTCTCTTAGCAAACTTGTGCCAAGGAAATTTTGCAGTGGTGCACTGGAGGAATAAGTCAGGAGAACAGTAAGTTGTATCTGCTAAATATATCAATATCTAGTTGTAAGCTAGTTCATAACACAAAAATAAACAGTCGTGAATATCTACCCATCGGGATACTGACCAGCCCTCTGTCGATAAATGTAATGATAGGGAATGAGGGCAACCGCAAACAAACACAACAACAGGACACCTGTTACTCCAAAACCAGAGTGACAACAGAGATTCAATTAGTACTAGGAGGCATGATTTTAACTTCTCTCACAACTTTTTTTTTGTGTGTACAAATTACAAACAAAAAACAAGCACTGATAGTGCGCACGTCTATAAAATGTTACATATTATATCTATGTGAACACAAATAAACAGTTTTTGTTTGTTTGAATATTCATTGTTTCACCGGATAGTGATGTTGAACAGTAAGATCAAATGTATCATTTTATGCTTGCGTGCTATCAGTGGCTGCATTTCTTTTGTATTTCCCACCAAAAAAACAAAACGTTGTGTAAAACATTAAAAACATCGTACCGCCTAATTAAAACTCTATAGTCATTCTGATGTTGTAGTATGTCATCCGTACTGCAGTACAACCCCACTTTATGATGTATGCATAAAATATAGTAAAAATAATAAAATGGTTCTGTAGAAAATGAAAAGCAATTACAGGGAAATTGAAGTTAGCTTGGCGTTTCACTCGTTGGACATGACAATTTCCTACACCCTTTCAAATAACTTCACCCTATCAAATAACTTCAACACAGGAATAAATAAATAGTTGTCATGCACAGTTGGGATGTAGTCACAGATTCACAATCACGTTGGTTACCAGTAGGAAAGTAAACCATTGAAAACATAAAAAAAACCATCAAGTCCATGTGTAATCATTTGTAATTCTGCAACAACCAGTTTCTATTGAACTGAAAACGAACAGCACTGATTATCATTTTTCACTGTGATTATGACATAAAGATTTGTGTGTGGTGCATCTATCTATTAGTGTTAGCCTCGGTCGGAAATATGTCTATCTTTATGCAAACAGCATTGTGTTCTATGAATGAAACGCCAATGTAACCCAGAATGCACAGTAATACTTTGTGAACTATAATGACAAAACATGAAATTCTTTTACATGTCTACACAGTGTACAGTCACTGTAATAAAACTAATTGTATTTTTTTCTTTCATCTGCAATCCGTTAGTTACATTTATGGAAAGGCAGCCCGTCAAGATAAGAGCCAAAATATAAGGCAGAAGCAAGTACGTGACATTTTGCCTGCATTTATTGAAGGTATTACTAACCTGCTTCATTCGCGAAATATAAAGTGTCTGTATATCGCAAAGCCCGTTTATATGCAGGTAAACACTCATGTTTTGTTTGTAATTGCAAAGATTAAGATATTGTAGATCGATGAAAACTTGATTTATTACAACAATGTTCGACCAACTTTATCTCTCAGCCTGTCTCAAGCTGTGCTACAACTACCTACTATAGCAGCAAATTTTTCTATTGATCACAGTGTAATCTCTCACTCCCTGATGTTTAATTAGTGTACATTTCACCAGTGGAGTTTAAGTTTTAAGTAGACTCTTCAGGATAAGGACACTGTAGGATATCTAATCTGGTATAATAAACAAAGTTGCAATGTTGTATTGTGTTCTAGTTGCTAATTTAACATCAAATTTCGGAGTTGTTTGTTTATCGTCTGAGTGAAGTGAGAGAATGTATGTGTCATATTATCTATGTCGTGACTAGCCAGCCTTGGTCTTATCAACAATTTGTTTACAATTAAACATCAGGGAATGGAGGATTACACTAATCAATAGAAAAACTTGCTGTTAGTAGGTAGTTGTAGCACAGCTTGAGACAGGCTAAGATACAGTTTGTCGAACATTGTTGTATTAAGTTAGAACAATAGCGGTTATGGTCGTTAGGGGCGATCGCACAATGTCAAACAAGCTCAATAAACGAAATTCGTTCGTTTAAGGTTAGACCACTATAGTGATATGAGGTTTAAGGATAGATGGAAGGGAGGTCTGGCATCAATACGATTGTTGAGCTTCATTTTTGCGCTCCTGACCAAATTTCGAAAACTTTCACGCTTTCAATGATAGCAGGTTCTGTATTTACTACTGAAATGTTGATAAGATGATTATAATCTACTTCTAATGTGATATACAGTGCTTGGTTTCCAGTAGTATTTTAATGTGTTTATCAACATCGCTTTACATTGCGTGGATCGTAATGGTGTGACCGCCAAAAATTTCATAATGGTTTACATCATATATATATATATACATATATATATATATATATATATATATATATATATATATATATATATATATATATATATATATATATATATATATATATATATATATATATATATACGTGTCGATGTCGCACTTGTGTGAACAGGGAGGGGTTTGTCCTAAGCGAACGAAGTTCGTTTATTTGAGTTTGTACGACATTGCGCGATTATCCCTTTAATGCATTGATGCGTTCTTATTTGGAATTTATGGAAATCACCAACAATGTAGTTTCCATATTGTGTCAAATGAAAACTGATATAAGCCATGACAATCTGATTGCATTATAATTCAACATTTTTGTCTAATCATATCACGATACGATTTCAATAAATTAGAATACCCTATCCATGGTTTATACGTATATTTTAGTTAATGTAAGATAGGTAAAACCAAACACAGGACTCGAATACATCTAGGCACGTTTGTGCCAAGTTGTGTTTCGAACTAGGCCTCCCTTTGTGGAGATGACTTGATCATTTTCATAAAAAGCTGCACCCTGCTGTATTTTCACATATACACCAACATTCTCATTTAAGCTTGATCACATTTGTCGTTGGTATTAAGAGGCGTAAATACTAGATAATTATACTATGAGCGTGCCGTCCCTATCCAATGGCAAAGCGGTCCTACAATATGATATATACATGTCACAGCTGGTAGAATGTCTATGAATTGTCTATTTAAAATGGCATTACAAACAATCCAGTAAGCTTATTAACAAATACTTTCAAATGAAAATACTCCCATCAATCTAGAAACATACTGACAGTTTATGTAACATACATTATCAATTTATTTTTAAAAAACAACTACAGGAGATTGACAGAATGATAATGAATACAACACTTGATGTATATAGAAGTACTGACCTGATGAAGATGAGTACCGAACTGCGAAAATATAAAGGCGATAACTACGTCATCTCTCTGGTAGAACAAGAACTTGCTGAAAGTAAGTTTATGTATCAGTAAACCCAGACACACACAAATAAATAAATAAATAAATAAATACATAAATAAATAAATAAATAAATAAATAAATAAATAAATAAATAAATAAAAAGATGAGGATGGATGAACGGACGGATAGATAGATAGATAGATAGATATATAGATAGATAGATATATTGATTGATTGATTAGACAAGGTGTCAATCAAGACAACACATCTTGGTTATGAAATACAAAATCAAGATTCAATTTGAGGTGAATGTCATATATGCATATACAGATCAAATATATTGACCTTTTTAATAATATTTAAGGCAAAATAAATATTGTTAAGGCAACCTCTGTGTCATACATGGGTTCACATACAGTGAATTTCACAATACCGTTCAGATTTTCTGTTTGATACAACCACGCAGTATGAATAAGAAGAAAATTGACATGCTACACCTTATTAAGATAGCAAGATGAAATGAGTATAGATTCTTGCTACATTTTGTCGAAGTAAAATGAACTACACATGGCACCAAACAGACATCAAACGAACACCATAAAGGACATGTTACGCACCCTTCACGGGGTGTTTGATACAAAGAAATTAAACAGCATTGGCACCCGAATGTCTGAATGGAGTTGCAATACATTTAAACTGATATTTCATATATAATAAATGTAGCAAAACATACGATCTTACTATTGAAGTATGGCATGTGCAGTTTCGTGTTGGTTTCTGTTTGGCTGTATCAAAAAGAAGAGCTGAACAGTATTGTGAAAATCAATGTATATCATTTTGCACAATGTAATTAATATGGCTTCTACAGTAGTCAAGGAGACAATAAGAGATTTAACACGTGACTAAAATCAGTAAACACATGTCATTACCATGTCAAAGGTTATCATTTCCATTTACTTATTTCGTTTATTTGATAATTAGTTAATATTTGTAGGTATGATTTTTATTGACTTTTTTCATACCTGGACTTGGTGATTGCATGCCCCTTCTCCAGGACACATATCTTCACAATAATCACTTGTCAACATATATATGTAACAACAATTTTCTCTTTTTTTCCTCTAGGATCTGTCTTGTTCTTTGCTTCAAGATCATCTAATTGGTCTTACTACGTTGAGTATACAAGGAGAACACGTAATAAGGAAACAATTTCAGTTTCCCAGGTGTCCCACGTATATTGAGGTCAACACAAATACTACAATAACATTGTCTTACTTAGAACCCAAATAACATTCCATATATATTAGTGCTTCTAATAATCCTAATCCTAATCTTTTAATTCTTAGATAATACACACTAGCTAATTGTAGTTATAATTATGTATCCGGGTGATCTGCTAACAATGTACAAGTTTTACAGCAAACTGATTTGGTTATTTTGTACAATATCTATGATTACCATGTATGTAAATGCCAATACCAATTAGAGGATTCTTTCTACTTACAAAATGTCAAAACAACACAAAAACAACGCAAAGCAACACGACGCCATACAACACAAGGCAACACCATACAAAGCAATACAACACAAAACAATACAACGCACCAAAATACAATACAATACAATACAATACAATACAATACAATACAATACAACACAACACAACACAACACAACACAACACAACACAACACAACACAATACAATACAATGCAATGCAATACAATGCAATGCAATACGATATAACCCAATCAAACGGAACACATTGTAATATAATATAATATAATGGAGGGAAGGGAAGATAAGGGAATGGAATGAAATGGAATAGAATAGAATAGAATAGAATAGAATAGAATAGAATAGAATAGAATAGAAGAGAAGAGAAGAGAAGAGAAGAGAAGAGAAGAGAAGAGAAGAGAAGAGAAGAGAAGAGAAGAGAAGAGAAGAGAAGAGAAGAGAAGAGAAGAGAAGAGAAGAGAAGGGAATGGAATAGAATAGAATGCAATTCTCTTTTGTGTATCCAGAATATAACGTGAGATTCGCAAATATACGTAATACAAAATTAGAGTGACAAAGCTCTAACGTCGTATTACAAAATGTGAGTGTATGCCAAAATGAGGACAATAGTAGGAAATAGCTTCTGATTTCAAATCCGAATTATCAACTTTAACAGGGTACAAATTTTCTGAAAAATCATAAATTTGGTCATTTTATTAGCTTATAACTACAAAAGACAATTTCTTCATTGTATGAGTAGTAAAAATAATGCTGTTCACGGCAATGGGTTTTCCTTTCTTATGGTATTGTTTTTTTTTCATCTTCTTGCCGATGCGATGTGCTTGAAGCTAATTTATTGTCAGGATTTCTGTGTGCCAAGTTCCTACGCAGCGCCACTGCAAAAAAAAAGTCTACCTCTATAACCTCCGGTCGAATTTTCCAAGAAACAATTCGTAGGAGCTTAGTGGTAATGCATAACATTGTTTTTAATTAAGATGTCAAAGGAGGTGTAATATTATACATGAACATGGACAATTTGACCCAATAATTCTCACTTTCACTCTCAAGGAATAAAAATGCATGCCGAGAATATAGTCTGATGAAAAACAAGTTACGGCCTTGATAAATATATGAAATATCAAAGTAATCTGACACATAGTATTATAGTGTTCTGCTAAAATATCATTTTTGACCAAAGTACCCCCAAAAATGTTATATCCAATTAGCACAATTTAAGATCGTGAGGAGTGAGATTTTGGGTACAAAAACTATCAACCTTCCCGCTGGTGATTGGTTTAAAATGCAAATAAAGTGCATAATTTTGCCTTGAAGTAAATTACTAATATACAGGCAATCTGATTTATTGACAAGCTAATATATTTTGCAATATATCCCCCTCATGCTGGCCATGTACTATTGGTTGATGTGCCGAGCTCTACAACATTCAGCTTCAACGTTTTCATGCCGTGCCCTTAGTTTCAACAATGGCTGTATTGTCTACTTTGAGAGATCTTTTAGTCTAATTATTTTGGATTTATCAGAACCAAATGCAAAATTACTCTAGCAAATTCGTTGCAGATTGTGCACGTTCAGGTGACATTCGACGGCCCTGAACATGAATAGTTAGCCATCACATCTAAGCAATACTTGGCATGCAGGGATATATAAAAATAAACATATTTACAGGTTATAGTCACACATCTGATGACACAAACGTTACCAACGGAAAATTTGTTAAGTAAATTTTTAAAAAAATGGATAAATTATAATGAATATGTCACAACTACGCCGTCATAAACAGTCTGCAAACAAGGTTGATGACATTAACACACACTTTATTACAACCTGCCAATACAGAAAAAAAGACACTTGTGTTGCCGGTCTGCCTACAGGGAGTAACTGTGCTCAGACTACGCCGCGCGTTTCAATTTGAGTATACAGGAATCACGTGACAAGAAAACACATGAAAACTATAATTGGCAGAAACTAACAGTGTCTATGATTCTGATTGGACAAAACAAAAATGCACGTGTACAATACAATGAAACTACAGCAGTACAATTATACATAGACATACACGTAGTACCCGACACAATACACTTACAACTCTGGCAATCGAGCCTTCTATTTCGTTTACTAATAATTAATTGATAGGTACAAACTAAATGTATTGTTCTTCAATCCAGTAGATTACACAAGTGGGTGATAGCTGTTCCTCTGTTGTGTGATTCTAATCACCCTATGATCAAGATAAAGTAAACATTGGAAGTATTAAAACAGTGCACCACAAGTTCATGGATCTCTGTCAATAAAACTCTTGGAAATCTCCCTCCCCACTGAGACCATAATGAAACTAACGTCCACTCAATAGCTCAAGTTATCACGTACCAACTTGTTGAAACAATAGTAACTGTTTTAGTTTGTGTCTATCTTAGTAAACCAAAGTCTCAGTTACCAGTCTGAGAGTTCTGACACACGAACACTCCTTGAGTGTACGGCTATCAAGACATTTATGACTGACACACATATTTCAGAATTCATTCGTTCACGCCCAGTTTATTATCGAGGCATATATGAAAATTTCACCTTCCGGTGTATATATCTACCAGCATAAACCCACGGGAGCCTATGTGGTCACCTGTGTGGACTGCCTGACTTTTGTCAAAGTTAAATAAATAATAACAATAATAATAATAAAAAACTTTGCTGTAAAAATTTGTATCAACACTATAGCTGGCAATTTACTTTTTCAAATCAAAATAACTAGAAAACAATTCTAGAAAAACCACAACCGTTACGTCATGTGTGTTGGATAATTTGTGCACGGTGACTTCTTCCAAGATATAAATTTAAGACGAGGTAAGGGAGGACATTTAATATTTGTATAGCATACAATATAGTCTGGTAGTTGTTTGACATCATATCATTTTGCTTTGATGATTATATACAGCTACATCTATAATACAAATGGTGAGTCGTTAGTTTTGTGTACCACGATTTCCCTAAATCAGCGTTATAGAATACACAACTACTTGTTGAGTTACATTCCCCTTGCTTTTTTTTTTGAAAAAAAAACTGTTGAGTGTACGTTCAAAATCCATTCATACAAAACTTTGATTTGATCCACACAAGCTTGAAAACTGTCACCTGAAATTTTCGACTGCTTACTTCAGTCTGTCAACAGATTGATCCATAATTCAGGAAACGTGACCTTGCGGACACGTGCCCTTAGTAAGGGGGTCATAGGTGAATGGAAGCTTGTATAGCCCTCCGTCTTTGATTTTGATAAACTTGTTGTGTCACAAAATCGTGACATGTTCTCATTCACTAATAATCCAACCAACTATTTTGAAATATATGTGATTAATTAACAAAGTTAACCATGATTAGTATGAAAACAGTATGTAGACAGTATTTGTCATAGGTTACCTCATCTACTCCTCAATGAAAAAGGGAAAAAGAATATATTGTGTATAACGTTATCAGTAATTGACACACCGCACATACACACAGACACACAGACACACAGACACACACACAGACACGCGCGCGCGCGTACGAGCGTACGTACACAATATATATATATATATATATATATATATATATATATATATATATATATATATATATATAATATGTAATGGATATGTCTCTCTGTAGAGAACAGTGTTCAATGCAATATTATAGCAGAGCATAATATACTTAATATTTGAAATTAGGAGATCTTATGTCATAGAGTTCCAAGCTTCTGCGATCATCAGATGACTCGGTCAGTCATGACTGTATATATACAAAAAGGCATGAATTCTACATAAATAAGCTTTATACTGTAGCATGCACGTGTCACTGAGTTCTACATCAACCAGCTCATATACTGTATCATAGACACATACATGAGTTTTGTTATTATCAATGAATACACGGCACTATATGGAATTTGAAGCATGCCTTCTGAAGATGTAACCTATTTTTTGAAAATGTAAATCAGTTATTAATATTCATAGGATGTTTACCAAAACCAAATTTAACTAGAGTTGATGCCTCTGATTTTTAGATATTGTGCTTAAATAGAGAGAGAGAGAGAGAGAGAGAGAGAGAGAGAGAGAGAGAGAGAGAGAGAGAGAGAGAGAGAGAGAGAGAGAGAGAGAGAGAGAGAGAGAGAGAGAGAGCTATAAAATTACTTTTCCTTCTGAAAGGTATGAATAATTTTATTGAAATGGTTTTGCCACGATTTACTTGTCGACACAAAAAGTCGGATATTTTGAGAGTTTAATAAAAAACGGATTAAAACAATTCAAAATTTTATCGCGGCATCTTTATAGTATTCCGACAACTGATTTTAAAACACGCATATGCTACATTGTCACCTAAATTATATCGAATTGCAGACTGATATTAAAAAGTAAAACCCGGAGAACATAGCACAAATAAAATTAGTCAGGAAATTATACATCCGTGGGATTCTAAATTGGGAAGCTACGGGTGAGCGCCTTAAGTTGGAAAATATACATAAGTACGTACAATGAAAGGATGCTCACGAGATCTCTTCTACACTATGTATATTTCAGCATTTCGTAGGTATGTGCATCCCGGGGGCTGAGTACTCAATAAGCTGCAAATATCGCTATGATATTTCGCTCAATCGTTAAACATAGGTCCACACATTTCTGTCTTGGAGATACATAAGGCCAATAAAACAACAGAGTGGATTACCCGACCAATCCTAGTTTGATCCGCCGACCCTAAACATTTTTTTACATGCAAAAAGGTAGTAATAATACAATTATGTTAATTGTTCTTCTATTTCCCCGTAGATCTTCTTGCCAAATTATCTTTGGTTACTTTTTTTAAAATCACACTCTAGCGAGAAGCGATGTCATTTCAGCATGTAACAACACAGTCTGCATATTGTGTTTGTCTACTTCTGAATCACATAATTGTCTTCATTTACTTCTTTTACACCTCATCAAATGTAACTGAACATTATGAAAGTATTGTGACCAACGAGTATCTAGATCTTGTCGAAATAAAGTAAAATAAAATTCCGACCTACCTTATTTTCTGAAGTCATATTATCGGAAACAATGTTTTTTTTTTTTTTCATTTTTGCCTAACTATGCAGTTGATAAAAAGCACATGCACCAACTCCGTGTCTCCAGTCCTCCAGTTCAATGTAACCTCGCTTTCAACTTAAAAGCTATACAAATTATCTCTGCTGCTTTGAGCGTCTAAGAGTGGTATACGTACTTGTACATTTCGTATTCCGAGTAACGACCTGTATAGCGCCACCAACAGCTGAGCAATTACATCAGAATAAAAAAATATTCGCATCTAGAGTTCGTTCCTGTCTCTTTATTATCTCAAAATCTGTTTAGCCAACCCGAGGGTCTTCGTGGTTCGTCCATCGTCCATAAAAAATCTTATGTATCCTGCAGATTAATTATCTTATCTCAGTGAAAGTGACCGCGTGTTAAAATGGTCATGTTAAAGGTGGCCCTATAGATAATACATAGGTAAACGTGTGAATGTTTATAAATAGAACATCATAAGTATTTGAAGGGAATAACATAGACCAGTTAGATGTTTTAACTCAATATATTGAAAAACGAACAAACAAACAAACAAACATACAAACAAACAAAACACCAAACGAACGAACAAACAGGTTTTTATTTTAAGAAAAAATAACATTGTGATTGGAAATGTGGGAAAGAAGTTTGTGGAGTGATTTGAAAACAAATTGATAAACACAACTAAACACAACTTGTAAGTACATATTACCAAACTATTTATGCTTTGTGACGTTTCATTATGTGTGTAAGCGCTAGCTCTTCTGCATATACAGACCGGATGTGACGTCGCCTAGTGAGTACTTGTAGTTACCTCATTTTGTTTACAAATCACTTTATTTACATCCAATAACAAACCAGGTTTACTTTTTTCATTTTTTTGCAATTAGTGAGCTACAATCTTTTGTTGTTTCACATTTTTTTCTCAAGTAGAAAAACAGCAACACATGTAGTTGTTCTATCAATTTATCAATCCAAAATGAATACCCATTTCTCGTCCATATATTGATCAAATCTTGCTTCATAGACGAATGTCCCGCCAAGGCTATGTCTAGGCATTCTCGAAAGCCATAGCACATATATTTCTGTTGAAGCAACTTGGCCGGTGCTGTAAAAGAGCCTGTGGTTTATTGAAGTCGATGTGTCTTTTAAAAGTATATGGTCTCGTGATTCCGCCTGTTAGTATTCAAATAAGGAATAGTACTTAGGAGGAAAGAATTGATATAAATCTCCCAAACTAGAAGAGCTTATATGAAATACCACTCTTTAACTTCACTAATATAGTGCCGTTCTTTTAGTCGAAAAATGTACCTGTAAATATTGGGAAAAAAATCTCCCAGTGAGTCTTGCTAGTGAATCTGGAAAGAGTTTTTAGCGACGTAATTATAGGCTTACTTAGTCTGAGACTAATTTGTTTAGAAACAAAGAAAGTATGAACGTTTCAGTCAGTATAATGTAATATAATATGGTCACCAATTCCATTATCAGCAGATCTGTGGTTTGTCTTGCATCACAATATATCGGTATATTCAATTCAATTCAATAGTCTAAGAGTTGATAATGGTGGTGACGTGTATGTTGATGATGACGTATATGTTTCTGACTGTAGCAGATGAGCAGTGGTCTTCAGTACTAATTTAGGGAGCCTTCAGTAACTGCAGTGGGTGGGTGAAATCAAGCTAGGTCTGTGGTGTAAAATATTACCCTCCCCTAGGCAGTTGTGCTAAAAAGTGACCTTCCCTCGAATTCCTGTCTCTACATAGGACCCCCCCCTTCAAATATTTCAATAAAACATTTTTAACATTCTGCCTCCCTGTGACGTAGCTGCTACAGCTCAATGTTAATAGTCGGGAGGTCTTGGGTTCGAATTCCTCCAGAGACAGGGAATTTTTCTGTAGTAAGATCCAGCCACGTTGATAGTTTTTAAAGGCATTTGTTGTTTCCCACTATCACCGCCACAGTACGTTTGTGTTTGTATTAAATCAATGTGTTTGGATCGAGGCTAATTGGCTGAGTTGTAGGCCCGAACCCCCAAAGACTAGATGAGCGCACAACCCTCAACCTTAGGACTGAGGTCAAAATCTCCACTCGACCACATTATCCCCAATATCTCACTGTTCTGAGACCCACTCCTCTTCTCACATCACAGCAAGTAACAGTTAATTCGCTACACTTCACTGAAATGTTATGATATTACTTTACAATTATGGTGGCAGTGATGGGTCGTGGTAGCATTTAGAACTGGTGGCAGCGGTGGGATCATGCCAAAATCGCAGGGGTAGGATAGAGACGGGAGTCAAATATTGAAACAATTAAATCAGATACTAAGACAGGGAATCATCTCCTAAAAAAACCGTAAGTCACACACCAGTTTTCTCTGATTCACCATGTGGGGCGCAATCGAAGGGAAGTCCTTTGCTAGTGAGTGTTAGTTTTTTTGAAAATAGCATTCAGTTTTAGATTTGATGTATTAATGATGTATTTGGCTAGGTTTGAACGTGGTAATGACTTTTGTAATTGATACTCTCCGTGTATTGTGATATTGGATGGGGCGCGCTTAAGATATCAAATCTAAAACTGAATGTTGTTTTTGGAAGAAATGTAACACAACACTTCCCTTCGATGGATGCCACCATTTTAGAAAGTTGTGCCCTCACACGGTGTTTCAGTGAAACTGGTTTAAATTTGACTCCCGTCTCTATCACAGCCCTGGTAAATGCAAAGGTAGATAAAAATGAGTCGAATTAAAATGTTACCCTCCCGTAAATTCCATTTTGTAAAATATGTCCCCCCCCCTCCCCCGGACCGATTTGTAAAAAGTGACCCCCCGTAATTACTGAAGGCTCCCTTGCATAATATTTAAAATCACAACGTCCTTTCAACACTTTATGCAGACATGTACTACTCGAGTACCAGATCTATGCGTTGCGAGTATCATTAGCAACTCCTGTGTCTGGTACAGTCATGAGCGTTACCAGTTCTGTCATGCGCTGTCGTGTGCAAGTAAAGGTCAAACCCCACTGCGTAATCTTCCTACGTCGACTGACTGACAGTTATATATTATGTATATAGCGTTTGATTACGTAATTATTGTTTGTGCCACCCCACCCCCGTGCACCCCACCCCACTCGTACGTCCATGCAGAGACCACGGTGACGAACAGTAAAACTTAAAAAGTCTTTACACAGAAAGATAGACAGGGAAAGGGAATTTCCTAGTATATTGTGTTGACATGTATTAACGTTTGATTAATAAATGCAATGTATCCTCTGTTTATTGTTTATTTGAATGGTGGTCTTTATGTGCGTCTTGCGTTTAATGTTTGCCGCAACTTGGTAATTACGCATCCAGATACATTGTACACAAAATTATATTACCAAGATGTTTTATACGTACGTTCATGCGTTCTCAGTAGTATAGCGCCACCAACATTCACGTTAGCTTAAAAAGTCTTATAGTTCACTAACTGACATCTACCAATCCGACTAACGGTTGGTGTATTACCATTTGTCAGTTAGTAGATATTTACACTGGTTATGGAAATATGTTACTAGTAATTTGCCAAATAGCCTACCAGTTTGATCAAGGATATTAGCTGTGCACTAATTAATTCAAAGTTGGTAAGCTACAAAGAGACAGAGAAGACGATAGATTTGATTTAAAACTTTATCAACTAGAGATGTTATCTGATAAAAACATGAATAACATTATAAAGCTAAGAAATCGCAAAGACACCCACTATTATTTATTCGACCTGGTGTCACCAAGGTTGGTGTGTAGGGGTGATCCTAATGTTTAAAAATGTTTTTGTTTTTTTCCATGGAAAATTTTGGTCGGTCGGTCGATTTAAAAAAGTATACAAATAAAAAATCATCTTTGAATTCATGTTTCTTTGCCTCTCCTTTTCCTCCTTTCAATCATCTTTTCATTGGATTCCTAGAAACAAGCCCTTCTCAGCTTTTCTTAGGGACCGGTCAGTTTCTCCAGCCTGGGGGGGGGGGGCGGTGGATTCTTAAATCGGGCCGACAAAAAGTCACTGACCCCCCCTATCTGTAAAACCCAAAACAGGCTGACCCCCCTATCACTTAATTCTAAAACATGATGACCCCCCCCCCCCCATATATGATATTCGCATGAGTGACAGATATTTTTTGATCGTGACTCAGTGTGGACTGCTTGACTGTCTTGCATCTACTTTATAAGATCCCGGGTTTTTATATAGCACTATCATAATTATAATTATTGACTACCCAGGGTAAATATATTTGAAAAGGAGTTTAATAGCATCTTGACAGTGAAAGGTAGGGGGAAAGCTTTGAGAAGGGAATATGTACAGCTGTCATGGGGGGTCCTAGGGGGTCTCCCCCTAGAAGCCCAGGAGGTTTTTAACTCTGAAAAGTCAATATTGAGACTATTCAGACATTTTTAGAAAATCATTTCCAAGCTTTACAAGACAGCACCAACATGTAAAAAGCAACTACATAAGGTTGAAATATTTTTGAAATATAGTTTGATAGGATCTTGACAGTAAGAGGTAGGGGGAGATCTTGAGACTGGGATGTGTACACCTCATGGGGGGGGGGAGGAAGGTTCCAAGGGGGTCTCCCCCTAGAACCCCTGGAGGTTTTTTCCCTCAATTTTGAGACTATTCAGACCCTTTCAGACAATAATTTCCAAGCCTTACAAGACAACACCAACATGTAAAAAAACAACTACATAGGGTTGAAATACTTTTGAAATATACTTTGATAGCATCTTGACAGTAAGAGCGGAAGAGCTTGAGACTGGGATATGTCCACCTCATGCGGGGGGGGGGGGTCTGAGGGGGTCTCCCTCTAGAAGCCCTGGAGGAATTTTACTCTTATAGCCAATATTTACACTATTTAGACCCTTCAAGCAATAACTTAATCCATGCTTTACAAGACAGCAAGTATCAGAAACTATTCTTTATAACTTACACTAAGGGTTGAAATATGTTCTTAAAAAGTTAAATGGCATCATTATATACATGTAGTAAAGGTCAGCACATCTAATGGTAGTATCATTGGTAGGGGAGATTTGGAGATTAAGGCAATTTTAGACTATCTTGGCAAACATTTCACATCTTGAAAAGACAATATCATCTCAAATTAGAATAGGGTGAAAATATTTAAGAAAAGTTTAATACCATTATGACAGTAAAAAGGTTGTTGGTGCATCTGATTGTTGGTTGAATGCATGAGTGACCTCTGGGGGTGAGGAAGTCCTTGGGGTTTTCCCCCTGGCAGATATGGAGTTTTTTGCTTGAGATACTAAGGCAATGTTTAGGTTATTCATAACCTTTGAGGTAATATTTCCAAGCTTCGAAAAGCTAACGTAAATGTACGTTTTAAATGAGTTTCCTATATCACATAAAATAGACATGTAACATTAGTATAGGGGCATTAATATATGTATAATAAAGTCACCGGTATGTTAGAGAACTTTAGGTGGATATTGTGTTTTATTGTGTTTTTGTGTGGTCATTGTGTTTTAAATTGTGATTGAAGAAAAAAATCCTTTCTACAATGGCATATAGCCTTGTCTGAAATGTGGTACATGTCAATATTTGTTCTTGTCCCTGTTTCTTACATGAATTCTTTAATATTACTTATAACTTCAAACATAACTATACATATACATATACATGTATTACCTAGCTACCACACTAGTTACAGAACATGTTATGTAAATGCTTGGCTGTTTCACAATCAATGCTTTACTTATATTGCAGTTTGGGGCAAACTTGAAGGTTTCGTAATGGCAATTTTCATAGATAGTTTATAAATGAAATTAATCTAAATTGTTCTACTCGTCATGTTATTGACACTACAAATCACCACATCTCATCAGATTCCAGTTTCTGTTATACCCTAGGTATGACCACCTAAAGTTCTCTGACATACCGGTGACTATACTATACATGCAATATTAATAATGTCCCTGTACCAATTTTACGGGCCCATTTTTATGTGACATGGGAAACTCATTTAAAACTTACATTTACGTTAGCTTTTCAAAGCTGGGAAATATTACCTCAAAGGTTATGAATAACCTAAAAGTTGCCTTAATAGAAACAAAAAACCTCCCGATCTGTCAGGACGACAACCCCCAAGGACTCCCTCAGCGCCAGAGGTCAAAGGGGGGAGGTCAGTGAGTTTTTGTCGACCCGATCGTATTTTTCTAATTCAAAAATTGGTCTTCTAGTTCAAGTGTCGGTCTTCTAATTCAAGTGTTGGTCTTCTAATTCAAGTGTCGGTCTTCTAATTCAAAAATCGGTCTCCTATACTATACTATACTATACTATACTATACTATACTATACTATACTATACTATACTATACTATACTATACTATACTATACTATACTTTACTATACTATACTATACTATACTATACTATACTATACTATACTATACTATACTATACTATACTATACTATACTATACTATACTATACTATACTATACTATACAATACTATACTATACTTTACTATACTATACTATACTATACTATACTACTAGTATACTATACTATACTATACTATACTATACTATACTATACTATACTATACTATACTATACTATACTATACTATACTATACATTGCTATACTATACTTTACTATACTATACTATACTATACTATACTATACTATACTATACTATACTATACTATACTATACTATACTATATACTATACTGCATTATAGTGTAGTGTAGTGTATTGTAGTGTAGTGTAGTATAGTATTGAGGAGTGTTGTATTTCCGTATTTGTTTGCCCAGAGTTTACTTGTATTGTTCATCAAATAGAGATGCCAGTATTATGATAGTGGACTCAGGTTACTAGTATTTATTTCTGTTTCATTATAGCCTCTTTTCGCCAGTTTCCAGGTGAAGAATTTAATTTTCTTTTGAAATTCTTTTTCGTTACTACATGTTCGTATGTATCTGATCGTTTGCCGTTACTACATGTTCGTATGTATCTGATCGTTTGCCTTTGAAGACTGAGTTCGGGCGGCAGTATTACCTGTGTAAATATTGGAATGAGTTTTGATATCCAATACTTTGCGTTATTGGTGCCGTTGACATTTGTGGATTGTGATATGTTACTTCCGTATCTGAGCTTTCCAACGAAAATTTGAAAGTTGGATGTATTTGGTTTATTTTTTCACTCAGATTATTTAGTTCAACTTGGGTGCCACAAAATATCATGAAAACGCCACCCCTGAAATGTGTCCAGAGTGATATTTTATCCGTGTAGATTTCAATAATGCGACTTTCCAGTTCATGGAATGTCGGCTATTTCGGGTGATGCCCAAGAGCCAATGCACATGCATGTTTGTGTGTAGAATTCTCCTTTAAATTTAAATGTGTTTTTCGTGAGAATCACATAATAGTTTTAGGAGATGCACAGGTGGTGGTTTTGGAATGCTATAGTCGATTGTTTGTGTAACTGGCGAGTCAAGTGCTTTGACAACTGACTGCATTGCGCCAGACTGCAAAGTATGTGTGTACATACCACATGTAAAGTGACTAGTATCCAATTTTCAGGAACTACATACAGTAGCTTCTGATGCCATGTGATGATACACTTTGTGCAAGTGTGAGACATATCTCGCTGGACACCCACAAATGAGATCCCATTGGTCTTCAACACAACATACAGTCTCTATATTAACGGATCTCATCTACGAGATGCAATAACTAAACACTGGGACGTAATAGCAGACAATGAGATATGAAATCAATTATATCCAAAAAGACCAATCATAGCACAGAAGCGAAACATAAACTTAAAAGACAAATAGGTCAACACTCAATTGCAGCATTCCGAATTTTAAAAATCTAGCGGAAATAAAACGAGATAATATTATAATATAGTATGGTATAGTATATAGTACAATATATAGTATATAGCACAGTCTAGTATATATTATATTATAGTATAGTATAGTATATAGTATAGTATAGTATAGTATATAGTAAAGTATAGTATAGTATAGTATGGTATAGTAGAGTATAGTATAGTATAGTATGATATAGTATAGTATACTATATAGTACAGTATATAGTTTAGTATAGTATAGTATAGTATAGTATGGTACATTAGAGCATAGTATAGTGTATAGTGTAGTCTAGTATATAGTATAGTATAGTATAGTATAGTATAGTATAGTATAGTATAGTATAGTATAGTATAGTATAGTATATAGTACAGTATAGTATAGAATAGTCTAGAATATAGTATATAGTATAGTATATAGTAAAGACAAGTATATAGTACAGTATATAGTACAGTATGTAGCATAGTCTAGTATATAGTATAATATAGTATAGAATAGTATAGTATAGTATAGTATAAAGTACAGGATATAGCATAGTCTAGTATATAGTGCAGTATAGTGCAGTATAGTATAGTATAGTATAGTATAGTATAGTATAGTATAGTATAGTATAGTATAGTATAGTATAGTATATAGTACAGAATATATTATATAGCATAGTCTAGTATATAGTGCAGTATAGTATAGTATAGTATAGTATATAGTATAGTATAGTATAGTATAGCATAATATATTATAGCATAGTATAGTATAATATAGTATAGTATAATATATAGTACAGAATATAGTATAGTCTAGTATATAGTATAGTACAGTATTGTATAGTATATAGTATATAGTATAGTATAGTATAGCATAATATAGTATAGCATAGTATAGTATAATATAGTATAGTATAATATATAGTACAGAATATAGTATAGTCTAGTATAGTATAGTATAATACAGTATAGTATTGTATACTATACTATATAGTATAGTCTAGTCTAGTATAGTATAGTACAGTATAATATAGTATAGTATAGTACAGTAGAGTACAGTACAGTATAGTATCTTATAGTACAATGTATAGTATATGGTATATAGCATAGTATAGTATATAATGTAGTCTAGTATATAGTATAGTATAGTATATAGTATAGTACAATACAGTATAGTATAGTATATAGTACAGAATATAGTATATAACATAGTCTAGTATATAGCATTGTATAGTATAGTGTATAGTATAATATAGTTTATAGTATATAGTATAGTATAATATATAGTACAGTATACAGTATATAGCATAGTCTAGTATATAGCTTAGTATACTATAGTATAGTATGGTACATAGTATAGAGCATAGTATAGTATATACTGAGTCTAGTATATAGTATAGTATAGTATAGTATAGGATAGTATAGTATATAGTACAGTATAGTATAGTATAGTCTAGTCTAGTATATAGTATAGTATAGTATATAGTATATAGTAAAGACAAGTATATAGTACAGTATAAAGTATAGTATATATAGTACAGTATACAGCATAGTCTAGTATATAGTATAGTCTAGTATAGTATAGTATATAGTATAGTATAGTATATAGTAAAGTATAGTATAGTATAGTAGAGTATAGTATAGTATAGTATGATATAGCATAGTATACTATATAGTACAGTATATAGTTTAGTATAGTATAGTATGGTACATAGTATAGAGCATAGTATAGTATATAGTGTAGTCTAGTATATAGTATTGTATAGTATAGTATAGTATAGTATAGTATAGTATAGTATACTATACTATAGTATATAGTACAGTATCGTATAGAATAGTCTAGTATATAGTATATAGTTTAGTATATAGTATATAGTAAAGACAAGTATATAGTACAGTATATAGTATAGTATATATAGTACAGTATACAGCATAGTCTAGTATATAGTATAATATAGTATAGAATAGTATAGTATAGTGTAGTATATAGTCCAGTATATAGCATAGTCTAGTATATAGTGCAGTATAGTATAGTATAGTATAGTATATAGTACAGAATATATTATATATCATAGTCTAGTATATAGTGCAGTATAGTATAGTATAGTATATAGTATAGTATAGTCTAGTATAGTATAGCATAGCATAATATAGTATAGCATAGTATAGTATAATATAGAATAGTATAATATATAGTACAGAATATAGTATAGTCTAGTATATAGTATAATACAGTATTGTATACTATACTATATAGTATAGTATAGTATAGTATAGTATAGTATAGTACAGTATAATATAGTATAGTACAGTAGAGTACAGTACAGTACAGAATAGTATAGTATATAGTACATAATATATTATATAGCATAGTCTAGTATATAGTATAGTATAGCATAGTACAGTATAGTATAGTATAGTATAGTATATAGTACATAATATTTTATATAGCATAGTCTAGTATATAGTACAGTATAGTTTAGTATAGTATATAGTATAGTCTAGTATAGTATAGTATAGTATAGCATAATATAGTATAGCATAGTATAGTATAATATAGTATATAGTATATAGTATAGTCTAGTATAGTATAGTATAGTATAGCATAATATAGTATAGTCTAGTATAGTATAGCATAGCATAATATAGTATAGCATAGTATAGTATAATATAGAATAGTATAATATATAGTACAGAATATAGTATAGTCTAGTATATAGTATAATACAGTATTGTATACTATACTATAGTATAGTATAGTATAGTACAGTATAATATAGTATAGTACAGTAGAGTACAGTACAGTACAGAATAGTATAGTATATAGTACATAATATATTATATAGCATAGTCTAGTATATAGTATAGTATAGCATAGTACAGTATAGTATAGTATAGTATAGTATATAGTACATAATATTTTATATAGCATAGTCTAGTATATAGTACAGTATAGTTTAGTATAGTATATAGTATAGTCTAGTATAGTATAGTATAGTATAGCATAATATAATATAGCATAGTATAGTATAATATAGTATAGTATAATATATAGTACAGAATATAGTATAGTGCAGTATTGTATACTATACTATATAGTATAGTATAGTATAGTACAGTACAGTACAGTACAGTACAGTACAGTATAGTATAGTATAGTACAATGTATAGTATATAGTATAGTATAGTATATAGTAAAGTATAGTATAGAATAGCATAGTATAGTAGAGTATAGTATAGTATAGTATGATATAGCATAGTATACTATATAGTACAGTATATAGCTTAGTATAGTATAGTATAGTATGGTACATAGTATAGAGCATAGTATAGTATATAGTGTAGTCTAGTATTTAGTATAGTATAGTATAGTATAGAATAGTATAGTATAGTATAGTATATAGTACAGTACAGTATAGAATGGTCTAGTATATAGTATATAGTATAGTATATAGTAAAGACAAGTATATAGTACAGTATATAGTACAGTATATAGCATAGTCTAGTATATAGTATAATATAGTATAGAATAGTATAGTATAGTGTAGTATATAGTATAGTATATAACATAGTCTAGTATATAGTGCAGTATAGTATAGTATATTATAGTATAGTATAGTATATAGTACAATATATAGTATATAGCACAGTCTAGTGTATAGTATATAGTATATCGTAAAGAATATATTATATAGCATAGTCTAGTATATAGTATAGTATAGCATAATACAGTATAGTATAGTATAGTATAGTATAGTATAGTATAGTATATAGTATAGTATAGTCTAGTATAGTATAGTATAGCATAATATAGTATAGTATAGTATAATATAGTATAGTATAATATATAGTACAGAATATAGTATAGTCTAGTATATAGTATAGTACAGTATTGTATACTATACTATATAGTATAGTATAGTATAGTACAGTATAATATAGTATAATATAGTATAGTACAGTAGAGTACAGTACAGTACAGTATAGTATAGTATAGTACAATGTATAGTATATAGTATATAGCATAATATAGTATATAGTGTAGTCTAGTATAGTATAGTATAGTATATAGTATATAGTATAGTATAGCATAGCATAATATAATATAGCATAGTATAGTATAATATAGTATAGTATAATATACAGTACAGAATTTAGTATAGTCTAGTATAGTATAGTATAATACAGTATAGTATTGTATACTATACTATATAGTATGGTATAGTATAGTATGGTACATAGTATAGAGCATAGTATAGTATATAGTGTAGTCTAGTATTTAGTATAGTATCGTATAGTATAGTATAGTATAGTATATAGTACAGTACAGTATAGAATGGTCTAGTATATAGTATATAGTATAGTATATAGTAAACACAAGTATATAGTACAGTATATAGTACAGTATATAGCATAGTCTAGTATATAGTATAATATAGTATAGAATAGTATAGTATAGTGTAGTATATAGTATAGTATATAGCATAGTCTAGTATATAGTGCAGTATAGTATAGTATATTATAGTATAGTATAGTATAGTACAGTGTATATTGTATAGTATAGTGTATAGTATAATATAGTTTATCATATATAGTATATTAAAATATATAGTACAGTATACAGTATATAGCATAGTCTAGTATATAGTACAGTATAGCATAGTATAGTCTAGTATATAGTATAGTATTGTATATTATAGTATATATTTTATAGTAAAGACAAGTATATAGTACAGTATATAGTATAGTATATAGTACACGAGTATATAGCATAGTGTAGTATATAGTATAGTATAGTATAGAATAGTATAGTATAGTGTAGTATATAGTACAGTATATGGCATAGTCTAGTATATAGTATAGTATAGAATAGTATAGTATAGAATATTAGAGTAGAGTATATAGTATAGTGTAGTGTAGTATATAGTATAGTATAGCATAGCATAGTATAGTCTAGTATAGTATAGTCTAGTATAGTATATAGTACAGTCTAGTATAGTATATAGTATAGCATAGTCTAGTTTAGTATATTATAGTATATAGTATATAGCATAGTTAAATACATAGTTAATAGCATAGTGTAGTATATAGTACAGTACAGTATAGTTTAATATATAGTATATAGCATAGTATAATATATAGTATAGTATAGTATACTATAGTATATAGTATAGTATAGTATATAATATAGTATAATATAGTGTAGTATACTATATAGTACAGTGTATAGTATATATCATAGTCTACTATATAGTACAGTATAGTATAATATACCATATACTATACAATACTATCCTATGCTATAATATATACGATACACTATACTATACTATATACTCTACTATATAATATACTATATTATACTATATACTACACTTGCCTATATACTATACTAAGCAACACTACACTATGCTATATTCAATATACTCTACTATACACTACTATATTGTACCATACTATACTATACTAGAATATACTATCCTATACTATACTATACTATACTATACTATACTATACTATACTATACTATACTATACTAATTTTATACGATACTATACTTGACTATACTATACTATACTATACTATACTAATTTTATATGATACTATGCTTGACTATATACTATATACAATAGTATAGGTATGCTATAGTATGCTATACTATAACCTACTCTATGCTATACTATATTCCATATACTAGTATATTATACCATACTATACTATACTATACTACACGACACTATACCATATACCATATACTCTACTATACTCTATTATACTATAGTATACTTAAGCAATAAACCACACCCTGGGGATGGTATACCACTCGGTTTTGAGCAGTGAACTCAATATATTTCGTTCACTGGTCAAAACCGAGTGGTATACCATTCCCAGGGGTGGTTTATCGCTATTATATTATACCAGTATATTGAAACTGTCGGAAACAAGATATGACGCAACATTTTCTGGTTTCATTTGTGCCCCCATCCCTGCGCGGACTATAATGTTCGTAGACGAACAGTGAGAGAACATCAAAATTTTGACACGTGCCAACTGTGCATTATCGCTCAGTTTAGACGCGCTAGTTCGATGCCTAGATCAATCAGATCTCTCGATTTGCGCCATCAATATACTGGACTGTATACTATACTATATACCACATACTCTACTATACTATAATCTACTACACTATACTATACTATACTAGACTAGACTATACTAGATTATACTAGACTCTATACTATATACGATAGTGTAGGAATAGAATAATATTATAGTATATTATTGTACAGTATATAGTAGAGTATATTATACAGTACTGTATGGTATAGTATGCTATACTATACACTACACTATAATATACACTATACACTATATTCCATATATTCTACTATACTATAATCTACTACACTATACTATACTATACTATACTATGCTATACTAGACTCTATACTGTATACAATAGTGTAGGTATAGAATAATATTATAGTATATTATTGTACTGTATATAGTAGAGTATATTATATAGTACTGTATGGTATAGTATGCTATACTATACACTACACTATAATATACACTATACACTATATTCCATATACTCTATTATACTCTAGTATATTATACTATACTATACTAGACTATACTATACTTTGCTATGCTATACTATATACCATATGCTCTACTATACTATACTATGCTAGACTATATATGATAGTATAGGTATAGAATAATATTATAGTATTGTATTGTACAGTATATAGTATAGTACGGTATGGTATAGTATGCTATACTATACACTAAACTATACTATATTCCACATACTCTACTATACTCTAGTATATTATACCATAATATACTATACTATACTATACTATACTATTATATACTATAATATACAATACTATACTATGCTATGCTATACTATATACCATATACTATACTTTACTATATACCATACTATATGATATACTATGCTATACTATACTACAATGTACACTACACTATACTATATTCCACATACTCTACTATACTCTAGTATATTATACCATAATATACTATACTATACTATTATATACTATAATATACAATACTATATTATGATATGCTATACTATATACCATATACTATACTTTACTATATACCATACTATATGATATACTATGCTATACTATACTACACTACACTATACTATATACTCTACTATATTATACTATACTATACTATTCTATACTATATAATATACTATATTATAATATATACTACACTATACTATGTACTATACTATACTACACAAAATAACATATACTCTACTATACTATACTATGTACTATACCATACTACCAGTATACTATACTATATATTATACTATATAATGTACTATACTAGACTATATATAATATGTACTATATATTATAGTATAGGTATCGAATAATATAGTATAGTATTGTACAGTATATAGTATACTATACTATGTAGTATGGTATATAGTATAGTATATAGTATACTAGTAGTATAGAATAGTATAGTATAGTATAGTATGGTATAGTATAGTATACAGTATAATATAGTATAGTATATAGTACAGTATATAGCATAGTCTAGTATATAGTATAGTATAAAATAGTATAGTTTATGGTATATAGCATAGCATAGTATAGTATAGTATAATATAGTATAGTACATTATACAGTACAGTGTAGTATATTATAGTATAGTATAGTGTAGTATAGTACAGTATAGTATAGTGCAGAATAGTAAAGTATAGTATATAGTATATAGCATAATAAAATACATAGTATATAGTATAGTTTAATATATAGTACAGTACATAGCATTATAGCAATATAGCATTATAGTCTGGTATATAGTACAGTATAGTATAGTATAGTTTAGTATATACATGCAGTATAGTATAGTATACTATATAGTATAGTATAATATAGTATAGTATACTATATAGTACAGTATATAGTATAGTCTGGTATATAGTATACTATACTATATAGTAGAGTATACTATACTATATACCATATACTATACTATACTATACACTATAATTTACTATATACCATACTATATGATATACTATACTATACTTGATTTAATACTATACTATACTACACTACACTACACTATACTATATTCCATATACTCTACTCTACTATATTATACCACACTATACTATATTATATTATACTATGCTATCATGCTATACACCATATACTATACTATATTATATAATATACTATATTATACTATATACTATACTTGACTATATACGATACTATACTATACTATGCTATATACCATATACTATACTATACTCTACTATTCACCATATACTATACTCTACTATACTACACTATACTATATACCATATACTATACTCTACTATACTACACGACTATATACCATATAGTATACATTACTATACTCTACTATACTATACTATACTAGACTACCATACTAGACTATATACTATATAATATAGTATAGGTATAGAATATTATAGTATAGTATTGTACAGTATATTGTATAGTACAGTATATAGTATAGTATAATATAGTATATAGTATATAGCATAGCATAGTATATAGTATATAGTCTTGTATAGTTTATAGTATAGTACCATACACTATTATAAGCCCAGTGGATGTATTTGTATAGAACAAAATGTTCACTTGGTAAGCCCACATAGGGCAAGTAAATAAATAAAACAAACTATACTATACTTTGTACTTGATCTTTTTTTCATTATCATTTGTGTCAATATGACTTGGAATGATTTAAACTTTTGAAACCCTAAAATTAGTGATACTTTTATGATATAACTAAGTTGTGTTTTACTTATGAATGGTGCTCTAAATGGCCTCCAAAAGGTGTTCATTTTTCAAAAGATCTTACCATGGGAGGGGGACACCCCCTCCCACTTGTATAGCATGCACGCATGGGCATAGCATGCACTTCTCCCGACACTTTTTCAAGTTCTCTCCCTACTTTGAAACTTACTGAAACCCCTAGGTTTACAATTATGTTAATTTCATTTCTAATAATGTACTTTATAATTAGCTGAATTAATCTATAATGATAATAGTTCACTCAATGTAAGAGATATCCTAGAACTTTTGGTTACTAAAACCATGAATATTTTGCACAGCTATGAACAGACAATCATACTTCTCATAGGGTTCCTGCCTAAAGAGCTTTATATATTGCAAGAAAGAACAAGAATATTTCTTGTCAACAGATGTGGGGGGGGGGGGGGGGCAGTGTTTTTTTATTTGTCAGCAGGGGTGGGGTGAACAAAAAGTCAGCGTAAAATCTGATCGCTCCCTAAAATCAGTCTCATTCAACAACAAAAAATAAAACTGAATCAAATAAAATGAAATCATTCACCACTTACATGCTAGCTTCACTCTGTGTATAACATGTAAAATTGTCAGATATATAGAAGTCCACACTGGTTTTCTGTTCATTTTACATTTTATTACTTATTAATATTATCCATGATTTAAGTTATATGACTATATCTCTTTGCAATATCCAAAATTTTTCTAATGACAAAAGATTGTGTCTTTTAACATTCTCATTTAACAAGTGCTTGAAGTACAAATTACAAAAACACGTGTGTTTACACCAACGAAGAGAGCCAAGAGACAAGATTAAACAAAATTCACATTTTTATACCTAATTTTCATGTCACTGATGAGATCATCATATGCTTAACACTTCTTCATCTATATACCCCAAGAGCCATTCAAATTAATTTCCAGCTCATTACTTTTGGAATTAAAGATTATTTTACCAAAAAGACACATTTTAGCCATAATTTGCATATCAATAATGGAATCATCATGTTCTGAATAATTCTTAAAGCAATAAAAAAAAATAATTGTTTGATTCCGGTTATCTGACCCTGCCTAGTTTTTCACTGCCGACCCTAACCTTTTTATTAACAAGTTCAAGAAAAAAATTGTAACATCACAAAAATTATGAAGTCTCGCAAGAATTGGTGGATGCACAAACTGACATCAATTTAAAAAGACAATATAAAACTTTTCTTCCAAAATGTAATGACTGTACATCTGATGAGAAGAAACCAAAAACAGAGAGCATATGGAGAACAATGAAAAACATAACTACCTCAGATATGAAAAAAAATATTTAGAAAAAAAGAAATATAAAATGGCATTGTAGCACAACTATTGTTTTCCAAAATACTGCCAATGGCGATGTAGCACAACTGTAGTTTTTTAAAATATTTATCCATATGCTAGTCCATTCTAAAAATAGGTGTTCATTTGTTGAATGACTATCCAGTTGCCTATCCAAACATGTTATGTTTGTCACATATGTGATTATTGGGCTGTTGCCATGGGCGGGGCCACTGTTGCTAGGGATATTTGCATACATTTTTTGAATGTTTACTAACTGCCTACCAGATGGTGTTCTTATTTAACCAAAATATACTGCCATTTGGTTGTTGCTAAGGCCATGGTCATGGTTGCTAGGGCCAATTGTGTCAAACTATTCTAAAGGAAATCTGCAGAACAACACTTCTAGAACCATCTCACCAAATTTCAGTTTCCCTGACCAAGTACTTTTTGAGATATAAATTTTTGACCAATTTACATGTTTACACCTAATTTGGATGTTACTGATGAGATCATTATATGCTTAATATTTCTTCATCTATACACCGGCAGATACATCCCTGTTAAAAGTTCAGCCCAATCTACTGAGTAGTTTTGGAATTGTAGGTTTTTAACCAAAAAGCCCTACTTTGCATATTACACATGGAAACATCATGTCATGAACAAATCTTAATTTACACACCCCTGAGAATGTTCCCACCAAATTTCAGGCCAATCTGCCCAGTAGTTTTGTAGTTTAAATTCTTTGACAAAAATCACATTTTTGACCCAAAACCCATATATCTGATGTGATCATTTTCATTTGAACAATTTCACTACTAGACATCCAATATAACATGACCACCAAGTATCAAAGAAATCGGACTGCAGTTTTCGACTAAGTTGTTTACACACACACACACACACACACACACACACACACTCTTCATTTCAATTGTATTAAAAATGTTCAAAATAGAGCTCATGTCCTTGTGCACAACTAATTGATTTAAGATCTAAATTTCTGTTTTACTACACATAGAGTCTGAAGTTATTTTTTTTCTCTTAGAGACGAGCAAAACAACAGCTTCTTTGAATAGGACATCTGTTATGTACTGTGTAACAAACCTGTAAGAGATAAGAAAGTTAACAAAGGATTAATACATTTATTGTTCAACTCTAAAACTTGCAAATATTTATGGTCAAAGTATTGGTGTAGTATTTGATCATGATTTCTTTTGCTAGTTATGTTTCTGTTAAATGAGATTTGGAAAAGAGCAAAGTTTGCAAGGCTAGGTACATGTAACTCTGGTGTCCGGTCTCAGTTACATGTACATGCTAAAAATCAATATGGCGGACATTTTTCTAATAAATTTTAGTAGTTTAGTCTAAGATGGATAGAAATAGGTGAAAAACAGTGACAGTGTTATTGTAGCATGATTCAATTTGGAAAGGAGTATAGTTTGTAAGGTTAGGTAACTCTGGTGTCTGGTCTCCTAGTTACATGCTAAAAATCAAAATGGCTGACATTTTTCTAAGAAATTTTAGTAGTTTAGTCTAAGATGGATAGAAATAGGTGAAAAACAGTGACAGTGTTATTGTAGCATGATTCAATTTGGAAAGGAGTATAGTTTGTAAGGTTAGGTAACTCTGGTGTCTGGTCTCCTAGTTACATGCTAAAAATCAAAATGGCGGACATTTTTCTAAGAAATTTTAGTAGTTTAGTCTAAGATGGATAGAAATAGGTGAAAAACAGTGACAGTGTTATTGTAGCATGATTCAATTTGGAAAGGAGTATAGTTTGTAAGGTTAGGTAACTCTGGTGCCTGGTCTCCTAGTTACATGCTAAAAATCAAAATGGCGGACATTTTTCTAAGAAATTTTAGTAGTTTAGTCTAAGATGGATAGAAATAGGTGAAAAACAGTGACAGTGTTATTGTAGCATGATTCAATTTGGAAAGGAGTATAGTTTGTAAGGCTAGGTAACTCTGGTGTCTGGTCTCCTAGTTACATGCTAAAAATCAAAATGGCTGACATTTTTCTAACAAATTTTAGTAGTTTAGTCTAAGATGGATAGAAATAGGTAAAAAACAGTGACAGTGTTATTGTAGCATGAATGAATTTGGAAAAGAGTATAGTTTGTAAGGTTAGGTAACTCTGGTGTCTGGTCTCCTAGTTACATGCTAAAAATCAAAATGGCGGACATTTTTCTAATAAATTTTAGTAGTTTAGTCTAAGATGGATAGAAATAGGTGAAAAACAGTGACAGTGTTATTGTAGCATGATTCAATTTGGAAAGGAGTATAGTTTGTAAGGTTAGGTAACTCTGGTGTCTGGTCTCCTAGTTACATGCTAAAAATCAAAATGGCGGACATTTTTCTAATAAATTTTAGTAGTTTAGTCTAAGATGGATAGAAATAGGTAAAAAACAGTGACAGTGTTATTGTAGCATGAATGAATTTGGAAAAGAGTATAGTTTGTAAGGCTAGGTAACTCTGGTGTCTGGTCTCCTAGTTACATGCTAAAAATCAAAATGGCTGACATTTTTCTAACAAATTTTAGTAGTTTAGTCTAAGATGGATAGAAATAGGTGAAAAACAGTGACAGTGTTATTGTAGCATGATTCAATTTGGAAAGGAGTATAGTTTGTAAGGTTAGGTAACTCTGGTGTCTGGTCTCCTAGTTACATGCTAAAAATCAAAATGGCGGACATTTTTCTAATAAATTTTAGTAGTTTAGTCTAAGATGGATAGAAATAGGTGAAAAACAGTGACAGTGTTATTGTAGCATGATTCAATTTGGAAAGGAGTATAGTTTGTAAGGTTAGGTAACTCTGGTGTCTGGTCTCCTAGTTACATGCTAAAAATCAAAATGGCGGACATTTTTCTAAGAAATTTTAGTAGTTTAGTCTAAGATGGATAGAAATAGGTAAAAAACAGTGACAGTGTTATTGTAGCATGAATGAATTTGGAAAAGAGTATAGTTTGTAAGGTTAGGTAACTCTGGTGTCTGGTCTCCTAGTTACATGCTAAAAATCAAAATGGCGGACATTTTTCTAATAAATTTTAGTAGTTTAGTCTAAGATGGATAGAAATAGGTGAAAAACAGTGACAGTGTTATTGTAGCATGATTCAATTTGGAAAGGAGTATAGTTTGTAAGGTTAGGTAACTCTGGTGTCTGGTCTCCTAGTTACATGCTAAAAATCAAAATGGCGGACATTTTTCTAATAAATTTTAGTAGTTTAGTCTAAGATGGATAGAAATAGGTAAAAAACAGTGACAGTGTTATTGTAGCATGAATGAATTTGGAAAAGAGTATAGTTTGTAAGGCTAGGTAACTCTGGTGTCTGGTCTCCTAGTTACATGCTAAAAATCAAAATGGCTGACATTTTTCTAACAAATTTTAGTAGTTTAGTCTAAGATGGATAGAAATAGGTGAAAAACAGTGACAGTGTTATTGTAGCATGATTCAATTTGGAAAGGAGTATAGTTTGTAAGGTTAGGTAACTCTGGTGTCTGGTCTCCTAGTTACATGCTAAAAATCAAAATGGCGGACATTTTTCTAATAAATTTTAGTAGTTTAGTCTAAGATGGATAGAAATAGGTGAAAAACAGTGACAGTGTTATTGTAGCATGATTCAATTTGGAAAGGAGTATAGTTTGTAAGGTTAGGTAACTCTGGTGTCTGGTCTCCTAGTTACATGCTAAAAATCAAAATGGCGGACATTTTTCTAAGAAATTTTAGTAGTTTAGTCTAAGATGGATAGAAATAGGTAAAAAACAGTGACAGTGTTATTGTAGCATGAATGAATTTGGAAAAGAGTATAGTTTGTAAGGCTAGGTAACTCTGGTGTCTGGTCTCCTAGTTACATGCTAAAAATCAAAATGGCTGACATTTTTCTAACAAATTTTAGTAGTTTAGTCTAAGATGGATAGAAATAGGTGAAAAACAGTGACAGTGTTATTGTAGCATGATTCAATTTGGAAAGGAGTATAGTTTGTAAGGTTAGGTAACTCTGGTGTCTGGTCTCCTAGTTACATGCTAAAAATCAAAATGGCGGACATTTTTCTAATAAATTTTAGTAGTTTAGTCTAAGATGGATAGAAATAGGTGAAAAACAGTGACAGTGTTATTGTAGCATGAATGAATTTGGAAAAGAGTATAGTTTGTAAGGCTAGGTAACTCTGGTGTCTGGTCTCCTAGTTACATGCTAAAAATCAAAATGGCTGACATTTTTCTAACAAATTTTAGTAGTTTAGTCTAAGATGGATAGAAATAGGTGAAAAACAGTGACAGTGTTATTGTAGCATGATTCAATTTGGAAAGGAGTATAGTTTGTAAGGTTAGGTAACTCTGGTGTCTGGTCTCCTAGTTACATGCTAAAAATCAAAATGGCGGACATTTTTCTAAGAAATTTTAGTAGTTTAGTCTAAGATGGATAGAAATAGGTGAAAAACAGTGACAGTGTTATTGTAGCATGATTCAATTTGGAAAGGAGTATAGTTTGTAAGGTTAGGTAACTCTGGTGTCTGGTCTCCTAGTTACATGCTAAAAATCAAAATGGCGGACATTTTTCTAACAAATTTTAGTAGTTTAGTCTAAGATGGATAGAAATAGGTGAAAAACAGTGACAGTGTTATTGTAGCATGATTCAATTTGGAAAGGAGTATAGTTTGTAAGGTTAGGTAACTCTGGTGTCTGGTCTCCTAGTTACATGCTATAAATCAAAATGGCGGACATTTTTCTAATAAATTTTAGTAGTTTAGTCTAAGATGGATAGAAATAGGTGAAAAACAGTGACAGTGTTATTGTAGCATGATTCAATTTGGAAAGGAGTATAGTTTGTAAGGTTAGGTAACTCTGGTGTCTGGTCTCCTAGTTACATGCTAAAAATCAAAATGGCGGACATTTTTCTAATAAATTTTAGTAGTTTAGTCTAAGATGGATAGAAATAGGTGAAAAACAGTGACAGTGTTATTGTAGCATGAATGAATTTGGAAAGGAGTATAGTTTGTAAGGCTAGGTAACTCTGGTGTCTGGTCTCCTAGTTACATGCTAAAAATCAAAATGGCTGACATTTTTCTAACAAATTTTAGTAGTTTAGTCTAAGATGGATAGAAATAGGTAAAAAACAGTGACAGTGTTATTGTAGCATGAATGAATTTGGAAAAGAGTATAGTTTGTAAGGCTAGGTAACTCTGGTGTCTGGTCTCCTAGTTACATGCTAAAAATCAAAATGGCTGACATTTTTCTAACAAATTTTAGTAGTTTAGTCTAAGATGGATAGAAATAGGTGAAAAACAGTGACAGTGTTATTGTAGCATGATTCAATTTGGAAAGGAGTATAGTTTGTAAGGTTAGGTAACTCTGGTGTCTGGTCTCCTAGTTACATGCTAAAAATCAAAATGGTGGACATTTTTCTAACAAATTTTAGTAGTTTAGTCTAAGATGGATAGAAATAGGTGAAAAACAGTGACAGTGTTATTGTAGCATGATTCAATTTGGAAAGGAGTATAGTTTGTAAGGTTAGGTAACTCTGGTGTCTGGTCTCCTAGTTACATGCTAAAAATCAAAATGGCTGACATTTTTCTAATAAATTTTAGTAGTTTAGTCTAAGATGGATAGAAATAGGTGAAAAACAGTGACAGTGTTATTGTAGCATGATTCAATTTGGAAAGGAGTATAGTTTGTAAGGCTAGGTAACTCTGGTGTCTGGTCTCCTAGTTACATGCTAAAAATCAAAATGGCTGACATTTTTCTAACAAATTTTAGTAGTTTAGTCTAAGATGGATAGAAATAGGTGAAAAACAGTGACAGTGTTATTGTAGCATGATTCAATTTGGAAAGGAGTATAGTTTGTAAGGTTAGGTAACTCTGGTGTCTGGTCTCCTAGTTACATGCTAAAAATCAAAATGGCAGACATTTTTCTAACAAATTTTAGTAGTTTAGTCTAAGATGGATAGAAATAGGTGAAAAACAGTGACAGTGTTATTGTAGCATGATTCAATTTGGAAAGGAGTATAGTTTGTAAGGTTAGGTAACTCTGGTGTCTGGTCTCCTAGTTACATGCTAAAAATCAAAATGGCGGACATTTTTCTAATAAATTTTAGTAGTTTAGTCTAAGATGGATAGAAATAGGTGAAAAACAGTGACAGTGTTATTGTAGCATGATTCAATTTGGAAAGGAGTATAGTTTGTAAGGTTAGGTAACTCTGGTGTCTGGTCTCCTAGTTACATGCTAAAAATCAAAATGGCGGACATTTTTCTATCAAATTTTAGTAGTTTAGTCTAAGATGGATAGAAATAGGTAAAAAACAGTGACAGTGTTATTGTAGCATGAATGAATTTGGAAAAGAGTATAGTTTGTAAGGCTAGGTAACTCTGGTGTCTGGTCTCCTAGTTACATGCTAAAAATCAAAATGGCTGACATTTTTCTAACAAATTTTAGTAGTTTAGTCTAAGATGGATAGAAATAGGTGAAAAACAGTGACAGTGTTATTGTAGCATGAATGAATTTGGAAAGGAGTATAGTTTGTAAGGTTAGGTAACTCTGGTGTCTGGTCTCCTAGTTACATGCTAAAAATCAAAATGGCGGACATTTTTCTAATAAATTTTAGTAGTTTAGTCTAAGATGGATAGAAATAGGTGAAAAACAGTGACAGTGTTATTGTAGCATGATTCAATTTGGAAAGGAGTATAGTTTGTAAGGTTAGGTAACTCTGGTGTCTGGTCTCCTAGTTACATGCTAAAAATCAAAATGGCGGACATTTTTCTAATAAATTTTAGTAGTTTAGTCTAAGATGGATAGAAATAGGTGAAAAACAGTGACAGTGTTATTGTAGCATGATTCAATTTGGAAAGGAGTATAGTTTGTAAGGTTAGGTAACTCTGGTGTCTGGTCTCCTAGTTACATGCTAAAAATCAAAATGGCGGACATTTTTCTAATAAATTTTAGTAGTTTAGTCTAAGATGGATAGAAATAGGTGAAAAACAGTGACAGTGTTATTGTAGCATGAATGAATTTGGAAAGGAGTATAGTTTGTAAGGCTAGGTAACTCTGGTGTCTGGTCTCCTAGTTACATGCTAAAAATCAAAATGGCTGACATTTTTCTAACAAATTTTAGTAGTTTAGTCTAAGATGGATAGAAATAGGTAAAAAACAGTGACAGTGTTATTGTAGCATGAATGAATTTGGAAAAGAGTATAGTTTGTAAGGCTAGGTAACTCTGGTGTCTGGTCTCCTAGTTACATGCTAAAAATCAAAATGGCTGACATTTTTCTAACAAATTTTAGTAGTTTAGTCTAAGATGGATAGAAATAGGTGAAAAACAGTGACAGTGTTATTGTAGCATGATTCAATTTGGAAAGGAGTATAGTTTGTAAGGTTAGGTAACTCTGGTGTCTGGTCTCCTAGTTACATGCTAAAAATCAAAATGGCGGACATTTTTCTAACAAATTTTAGTAGTTTAGTCTAAGATGGATAGAAATAGGTGAAAAACAGTGACAGTGTTATTGTAGCATGATTCAATTTGGAAAGGAGTATAGTTTGTAAGGTTAGGTAACTCTGGTGTCTGGTCTCCTAGTTACATGCTAAAAATCAAAATGGCTGACATTTTTCTAATAAATTTTAGTAGTTTAGTCTAAGATGGATAGAAATAGGTGAAAAACAGTGACAGTGTTATTGTAGCATGATTCAATTTGGAAAGGAGTATAGTTTGTAAGGCTAGGTAACTCTGGTGTCTGGTCTCCTAGTTACATGCTAAAAATCAAAATGGCTGACATTTTTCTAACAAATTTTAGTAGTTTAGTCTAAGATGGATAGAAATAGGTGAAAAACAGTGACAGTGTTATTGTAGCATGATTCAATTTGGAAAGGAGTATAGTTTGTAAGGTTAGGTAACTCTGGTGTCTGGTCTCCTAGTTACATGCTAAAAATCAAAATGGCAGACATTTTTCTAACAAATTTTAGTAGTTTAGTCTAAGATGGATAGAAATAGGTGAAAAACAGTGACAGTGTTATTGTAGCATGATTCAATTTGGAAAGGAGTATAGTTTGTAAGGTTAGGTAACTCTGGTGTCTGGTCTCCTAGTTACATGCTAAAAATCAAAATGGCGGACATTTTTCTAATAAATTTTAGTAGTTTAGTCTAAGATGGATAGAAATAGGTGAAAAACAGTGACAGTGTTATTGTAGCATGATTCAATTTGGAAAGGAGTATAGTTTGTAAGGTTAGGTAACTCTGGTGTCTGGTCTCCTAGTTACATGCTAAAAATCAAAATGGCGGACATTTTTCTAACAAATTTTAGTAGTTTAGTCTAAGATGGATAGAAATAGGTGAAAAACAGTGACAGTGTTATTGTAGCATGATTCAATTTGGAAAGGAGTATAGTTTGTAAGGTTAGGTAACTCTGGTGTCTGGTCTCCTAGTTACATGCTATAAATCAAAATGGCGGACATTTTTCTAATAAATTTTAGTAGTTTAGTCTAAGATGGATAGAAATAGGTGAAAAACAGTGACAGTGTTATTGTAGCATGATTCAATTTGGAAAGGAGTATAGTTTGTAAGGTTAGGTAACTCTGGTGTCTGGTCTCCTAGTTACATGCTAAAAATCAAAATGGCGGACATTTTTCTATCAAATTTTAGTAGTTTAGTCTAAGATGGATAGAAATAGGTAAAAAACAGTGACAGTGTTATTGTAGCATGAATGAATTTGGAAAAGAGTATAGTTTGTAAGGCTAGGTAACTCTGGTGTCTGGTCTCCTAGTTACATGCTAAAAATCAAAATGGCTGACATTTTTCTAACAAATTTTAGTAGTTTAGTCTAAGATGGATAGAAATAGGTGAAAAACAGTGACAGTGTTATTGTAGCATGAATGAATTTGGAAAGGAGTATAGTTTGTAAGGTTAGGTAACTCTGGTGTCTGGTCTCCTAGTTACATGCTAAAAATCAAAATGGCGGACATTTTTCTAATAAATTTTAGTAGTTTAGTCTAAGATGGATAGAAGTAGGTGAGAAACAGTGACAGTGTTGTTGTAGCATGATTCAATTTGGAAAGGAGCATAGTTTGTAAGGTTAGGTAACTCTGGTGTCTGGTCTCCTAGTTACATGCTAAAAATCAAAATGGCTGACATTTTTCTAATAAATTTTAGTAGTTTAGTCTAAGATGGATAGAAATAGGTGAAAAACAGTGACAGTGTTGTTGTAGCATGAATCAATTTGGAATAGAGCATAGTTTGTAAGTCTAGGTAACTCTGGTGTCTGGTCTCCTAGTTACATGCTAAAAATCAAAATGGCGGACATTTTTGTAATAAATTTTAATAGTTTATACTAAGATGGATAGAAGTAGGTGAGAAACAGTGACAGTGTTGTTGTAGCATGAATGAATTTGGAATAGAGCATAGTTTGCAAGGCTAGGTATAACTCTGGTGTCTGGCCTCATACAAAAATGTAGTTACATTTGTACATGTTTAAAACGAAAATTGCGAACATTTTTGTAATAAATTTTAGTACTTTAGTCTAAGATTGGTAAAGGAAGGTCAAAAACAAGGAAAGAGTTGATTTAGAATCCACCAGTTTGGAAAGAGCTTGTTTTGTCAAGAATGATAGCCCTGTGAAACTTACAAGTGTGTCTCTGAATTGTCTTTTATATGCTGATGAGTCTCTACCACTAGAAATTAAAGTTGAGTTGCAAAGTTGTTTATTTAAATTACATTATTTTGTACAAAGTAGAAAATAATAATCAACATTAAGAAATCAAGGTCATATGTAAATACAGGAAATCCAAATTTTATTTTTTATAATTTTACTCTCGACAATGTAAGCCTAAGAGAATACTGTTTTCTTGGTATCATTATTTCTTCTAACAGTAAATTTAAACAAAACCTCAATAACTTGAAGTTTAAATCCACGAGAGCTCTCTTAAGTTCATGTATAACTATTTCTTCTAACTAGAGTATTTCTATTGATGTGGCTTTAGATCTCTTTGATTGTTTAATTGTTGCTATTGTGACTTACAGATGTGAAGTTTGGGGTTATGAAATTGAGAAATTTTCAGATTCTTGTTGATGTTTTTTTTTTCTTTTTATAGATTTCTACTTTGGGTTTCTTATAAGATATCAAGATGTGGTATTGTTGGAGAATTAGGTCATTTCCCCACTAATTTCACTGTAATTAAACTTCTGTTAAAGTATTGGTATAGATTAATTGTCGATGGACAATTTATTGTGAGCAGCCTACATTTGTTCTATGTGTTATTCAACATGGGGTATTTATATTTTATTATTAGAAACTTACTTGTTAAATATAATGAGAACAGTGTGTGGTCAAATCTTTGCAGGTTTAATTATACTAGGAAGGTTCATCATAATTTTATGACTTATGTCTAGAATTTTGTAATCATGGTACAGGGAATTACATAATGACATTAGAAGAAAAAAGTACTAATAAAAACAAAATGAGAACATTTAGATTATTTAAAACAGCTTTTGGTTTTGAGAAACATCTTCTGCAAATTAAAAATCCAGTTGGTAGAAGACTAGTGACTAAATTTAGAATTTTGGATTATAATATTTATATTGAGTTGGGGAGATGGTGTACTCCTAAGATTCCTGTACATGATGAAAGAATCTTTAAATTTTGTCAAATTATGCGGTAGAAGATGAATTTCATCATTTCATGCTTTATTCTCATTATACAAATTAAAGAAAGGCACTTATTCTTCTTCTTTTTCATTAGATAATTCAAATTTTCATTCAGTTTCTGCATATTTTGACCTCAGATGATAGACTTCCTCTTGGAAACTTTCTAGTCGATGTAAACAGTGCTCCATCAGTTGGTTAAAAGAATATATTTTAATCATTTTATTTCTGCATGTTATTTTTGTATGCTTTACCATGCATGTAAAGATTGACTGTAGACACAGCTGAGAATACAGTACTACTACCAGTATCAATGTCTGTTGTTAAACTTCATGCTAGTCACTAGGAAAGCTCAGAAAACTGTCTATGTATACACAATCTTGCATGGTTCTCTTCAAAACATCGTTCATTCCAACAGCTGTGTTTATTCAAAACTCATTATATGGCCCATTTTAAACCCACAGAATGTTAATTGTACTTGTGTCAATTGCTTTGTACATTGTATTTTGAGCATAAAGATGCATTCATAATCATGTACGCATAATAAATGTTACACCTCGTTATCTTATCTTTATCTGTGTTTATGTGTTACAACTCAGAGTGAGACAATGCATAGGGATGGGTCTATACATGGATGTATCACTAATACATCCATGGTCTATACTAGCGACAAACACACTACTTTCTAAACTGCATGTCCTGCTTGATATTACGGGAAACGTTTCTGACAATGGAGAATCAGTCCCTTGTGACGTGAGCTAAGATTCTATTCAAGAATGCTATCTATGATGATCATACAAAATAATGACGTTATTTGGGTATATACAATATTCAAAGTTATCGTTGCCGGCGATTGCTCCGGAATATTCAGCTGCCAATATTGATTGTTTTGTATTACGGTCGAAATAGAGTAGAATATTGCCATCATTGAATAGTGTATACTTATTAGCACACAATTACAAGTTGTTGTGATCCAGACACACGCATAGTTTTTCTAATAATAGTGACACATGTACATTTTTGTCGATGAAAGAACAGGGGTCAACTTACCGTGAAAGTTCGCACTTGCACTACGCTCTCGCGATGTATACATCTAGACTGGAACACAGACAATTCTGTGACTTGAAGGAGCACTAGCACTGCACGTGAAGTACAAGTGACACATGTGCATGATGTGAATAACTATATACACAAACAAATTGTAACGTGTGCAAAATGCGCAGGCGTAAACCCGAATATGTATTAAACCAGACACAGGCGTTGTTTACCAGTCACATGCGTTACTGGCAACTCTCATGTCTGCAAACTCGACAACGCGCGTACTGCCTCTATCACTTTATGCGGGAATAAACGGACCCTTACAGAAATGGAGGGCATTCAGCTTATGTCCGGTTAAGTACTCAGAAACAAATTATTTACAGCGTCAACTCTTCCTGTCACATGGCTATAGGTGTATGCGTTCCAATACGGTTTTGCGTGGGAGACGTATGGGTAAAGTTTTTGTGTGCTCTTTCGATCACATTACAATGTAATCAGTTCACTACATAGAGTTCTTCTTCATTGACAAGATCGGGCTCTTCACAATAGCTAGAACAATCGTCTGAAACAGTAACTAACCCTATCTGTTTACAAAATAAATATTGTGTCTCCCTAATTTTTTAATGAAGTCTTCATATTTCAACGGGAAAACGACCTACGTACAATTATTATAATTTAGCATATTCATAGTGCAAAATAGTTGAGTCATGGAAGTCAGTGATACTTCCACGGTTAAACAAATACAAAGTTTGGTCACAAATAAGCAGTAACCTAATCCGAACTAGGATGGATACTAAGTGGTATTATATGTGATCATTTGGGTATGCAGTTCTTTTGCTGGAAGCGAGCCAAAGCTAGTAAGTGACCTTTTAAGATCAGTAAGCCTGATCACGAGATTTCATGTTGAGATAGACACCTTTAATTTCACTGGGCGCGCTCCTTATTTTGTTAATTATGATGTAAACAATAGCAACATACACACTACTACTATTATTACATAGACCCAAATGATAGACTTGGTAAATTGTTCATTGTTCATGTTGTAGGACAGTCTCTCTCTCTCTCTCTCTCTCTCTCTCTCTCTCTCTCTCTCTCTCTCTCTCTCTCTCTCTCTCTCTCTCTCTCTCTCTCTCTCTCTCTCTCTCTCTCTCTCTCTCTCTCTCTCTCTCTCTCTCTCTCTCTCTCTCTCTCTCTCTCTCTCTCTCTCTCTCTCTCTCTCTCTCTCTCTCTATTGCTACACCCTGTCTATGAATCGCATGGAGCTACTACCAATTCATTAGAACATGTACTGTCTTATCAGCCAAGTTATAATTGTGAAAGTGTAAAGCTAAACATTTAAAAAATGAAAGAAGGGTACGTATATCCTAGACACAAGCAATATTCATGTAGTGTTCAATGATGTACAGTGGCCACAGACCAGACAATTAACGATGACTACGTCTCAAAACTCGGAAATAGACTAACACTTTCACATCCTGTGTCACAACGTCACTATATTGTTCAGTTAAAGTACGTCCAACATCCAGGTTTGCTGTTTTCAAAGGACACTAACCACAAGCCGTCCGTGTGATCCGCCTCTATAGTACCAGTGTGTGAGGTTACAAAAAAATACCATGTTTCCAAAGTTGTTCAATCGGTGTACGGTCTGTTGTATTGTCGTTTACTTCAATATTGTTTGTTTTCCTCAAACTACGTCAAAGCAGTGCAGTCGTACTGTCAGGTAAGATATGTATTGTACCACTGTTAGTAATGTTAATCACAACCAATGAATCCAATTAGATCCATGGTGCGCCTTCGTATTCAGAGCAAACTAGTAATCATGTTGACACCAATCACTCGATTTCGACACCACGCAAACACAGACATTAAATCGACACTTTCAACATGTTCAATATCTTCCATGTAACAACATCTTTTCTACGTCATAATATAGTGGCAAACATTACTTTTGTATGATCTAGAAAGTTGGCGTGCCTTACATACTTCTCAGTCACTTTTATGGTGACAGCTAGGCCACCAGCATAACTAGCGTGTACAGCAGGTCGTATCTTATTTTAGGCTTATAATTGTCTCGAGTTGATCGTGAGTACGTAGCAGGACTGCCAGTGTTTCCGTTCTAGTAAAGGACATTATTCAAATTCCATCACGTACACTTGGAGTCTTGCTACTAGAATGCGCAGTATTGTTATGTATTTATGTACACATGTTTTGAGTTTTCTTCTAATATATGAAAGATTACGGATGCAGCTATTGTTAGTTGCCCATTTTGATATAAAGTTATATTGAATTGAATTGAATTGAATTGAATTGAATTGAATTGAATTGTATGTTCCACCCTCATATCACCCCTCGTCAAATGAACCAAGCAACCAACACACCCTCTACTAGTATGTGTGCACTTTACATTTGAAAGGTTATGAAAAATATGTTTTAATATTTAAAGTATTAGGTATCTATGATTATATGTTGTCTGTTTGTATTATTGTGAATAAACAGTGACGGGCTCTTTGTATTTCAATCTGTATGTGTGTTAAAAAAAAATCTATTAATACCCAATTAACCAAATAATGTTTATATTGTTGATTTGAAGGTTTACTGATACGAAGACAAGTACCTTCCAGGTTACTTCAAGTCAAAGGTACACAGTCAAGTGTGGATTTTGGTCATTGAGCAATTGTACACATTATAGGTAAACCAAACAATATTTTGTTTGCATGCATGCATGCATGCATGCCTGCATGCATACATGTATGTATGTATGTATGTATGTATGTATGTATGTATGTATGTATGTATGTATGTACGTATGTATGTATGTATGTGTATGTGTGTAGGCAGGTAGGCATGCAGGTAGTTAGGTCGCTACAAAGTGAATATGTATAAAAGTGTGTGTTTGTTTTTGAGTGCGTGTGGTAGTGTGTGTGTGTGCGCGAGGAGGCATGCATGACTATTATTGTATCACGCTTGCAGTTCTTGAATTACTAAAATAATATATTTTATAAGACTTGTCACACATTAGAGTAAAACTTTTAATGTTTTAGAACCTCGTTCTTTATAGGGTCATTTATCGAACGCAATACAGAAGAGAACAATTTACAAACTACAGGATTGACTATTTCAACTGTCAAGGTGAGTGATTAGTGCAGTACCTTTACATGTATACATTTTTATTAGGTTGCACTAATATTTATAACACAAATTTTCAACATGGAAGAAATTTCCCAGAGTCGATAACTCTACATTTATATAATGGTTGTGGTCATAAACCTAGCTTTGAATGTCAATGGAAAGACCTATCTTTCTTTGCTGTTCTTCATAATAATACACAACGATCCGTTGTATCTACAAGAACAGTGCTGAACTTTATAGTCACCTCATTGCAATTTCACATATTTCATCGTGGTGATTGAAGGTCTCTAAGTTGGATTTTAAACAATCTCAACTTTGGTATACTTTTCGTATGAAATTGTACGCGATGGTAACAAGTCCTCTTTCTCATAGTTATCGTAAATACATTACTGTAGCCATAACCTGGTTGATAACTATTAACTCACCTTATTTCATGTTTAGCCAAAATATTAAATATATCCTAACCTCAGAATGTACACATTATTTTGCGGAACTTCTTACAGAAATAGTGATCAGCAGATATCTATACACTGAGGCTAATCCAACCATAAATTTCAAGGAAGTAATCTTTCAATCCGTTACAAATTGCGTCCAACCCTTCTGCAACTCCAACACTGCATAAAGCCATAAGTAATTTGTCACAATTACTTTTGAAATAGAACAATTCATCCTCCAAACTCTTAATTAAAGTATGTATGTGCAACAAATTTATTGTTAGAATGCCGTGAATGGAAATTTGCTTCTGATCTATGTCAGAATGGTGGATGTACGTCCTGTCAGAGTTGTGAATGCAACCAAGCAAACTCTGATCGATGTCACAAGAGACATGGCACTTGTTCTTGTAAAACAGGTTGGCATGGAGATACATGTGAAAATCGTATACGTAAGTGTAATACCTATTACTATTCGTGTGTGTGTCTGTTATTCTGTCTGTCTGTCTGTCTGTCTGTCTGTCTGTCTGTGTCTGTCAGCCAGTCTGTAAATTTATTGTATGCCTGCCTGCCTGTCTGTCTGTCTGTCTGTCTGTCTGTCTGTCTGTCTGTCTGTCTGTCTGTCTGTCTGCCTGCCTGCCTGCCTGCCTGCCTGCCTGTCTGCCTACCTGCCTGCCTGCCTGCCTGCCTGCCTGCCTGCCTGTCTGTCTGTCTGTCTGTCTGTCTGTCTGTCTGTCTGTCTGTCTGTCTGTCTGTCTGTCTGTCGACAAACGATAGAAAAAAATGATATTGTCTAGGCTAGGATATGAAGTCATAATTCAATTCAATTCAATTCATTTCATTTCATTTCATTTCATTTCATTTCATTTCATTTCATTTCATTTCATTTCAATTCAATTCAATTCAATTCAATTCAATTCAATTCAATTCAATTCAATTCAATTCAATTCAATTCAATTCAATTCAATTCAATTCAATTCAATTCAATTCAATATGACTTTGTGTCTTATGGCTAACAAGCTTGTTTTGTCGACATAAAAATAACAAAGAAAACAAAGCAGAGCTAATTGTACTATATCATTGTACGATGCCATTCAATAAGTTTCTCTTTTTATAAAGATTATCAACTACCTAGACTGACGAAGTCGCGATGTTGGTTTATTTATTTATTTGATTTGTTTGTTTGTTTGTTTGTTTGTCTGTCTGTTTGTTTGATTGTGTGTTTGTTTGTTTATTTATTTACTTGTTTATTTATTAATTTGATATGCAAAAAAAAGATTCACGGCTTGGCTAGTCTACCCATGCCCTTGTGTGATTCATAACACAGACTGGCAAAGTCATGAGTTTATTTGTTTTATATTTTGTAAGAGATTTTCTGGTCAAACTAGATATACTTCAGTGTTTTCATTTGTTAACAGATAAAATACCTCACAGATAAATTAATATAGAACCGAAGATGGTATTTTATCGAATTCTGATACGATGATACTGTTTCTTCTAGTGTGTGAACAAGGATTATACGGTGATGGTTGTACCAAGACGTGTCCTTGTGTGATGAATAACACTGTATCTTGTAACTATGGTGATGGAAAGTGTAATTGTAAACCTGGTTGGATAGGAAAAACATGCAATAACAGTAAATATATATTCGTATCCGACTTAAACATTCATCGATAGGGTCTAAGTGATATGTAATTACAAACACAACCTTAAGTTTGCAGTAACTCACTAATATGGTATCACGTTCAGCAGCTACAATGAGAATACACAGATTAGAACACTTGTTTCCAGAAAAACTCTAATAATTATTCGCTATAAAATAAAAAAAATCTGGGGTCAGCATGTGAAATTCGAAACAATATGAAGACCAAGTAATATTAAAATTAACCTGTTTTCGATTACACCCTCGAGTTTCTTTTATCATTTCCAAAAGACCAGGAAGATGCTTTTATCTTGCAAAGTTTGGAAAGATTTGAATATCATTGACTGTAAGGGAAATTGGTTCCCGAGGTATATTCTACCTAATTTTATGTTATGTAATGTTATGTTACAAATATAGATAACAGTATTTCACTTAGATCGAGTGAATCAACTTGTTTGCGATGACTCTTTTTCTTTTCAGTGTGTAATCAGGGAATGCACGGACAGGATTGTACAAAGAAATGTACCTGTATGATGAATAACACAATATCATGTGACCATGATGATGGAACCTGTAACTGTAAACCAGGATGGATGGGTCTGACGTGTAATCAAAGTAAGCACTTATTTGTGTGTAATTATTTGTTGTGTTTTAAACACGCTGTTGTGTACTTACCTGAAGAGAACTCCAAAATGTGTTATCAGAGTACTTGAGTAATGGCATAGCACAGTACACTTAAATGACACAAGAACTTGTATCAATACAATGAATTGTACTCTTCTTTGTCTTGTTCCCTTTGCTTGAACTGTGCTCTTGATTCCGGGACAATTTTTACAGAATGAAACTGTCCGCAAACTCTTTAACCATGAATGACACTGTCCATATTATTGTTAACCATTTTAATGACACTGTTCACATCTTGTTAACCGTTACAATGACTCCCTCGGATTTGTAATCTCACGCATAAACCTTTTCAATTTTGACAAATCTCACCATTGTACAGTGTTTTGTTTAAACATTTAGGTCATTTTCCAATCATAACTTTGTAACTCATGAGGTTTTGAATACCTGTACTCCATTGATTCAAATATCAGTTATTTTAAATTATGTAGGAGATAGAAATCTTGAAAGGTAAGCAGAATGTATCCAAGGAAATTAAGGGAAACATATGCATCTGTTATCACTTCACTAAAGATACTTTCTCTGAAATTTTATTACAACATTTTGAAACTTTAACCCACATTCACTATAACGAGTCGCAACTTTATCCCATCCTAAACGAAATCCCCATCGAGGGTGCAAATGTGTCATTTAGGTGATACATATATATTGAACACAGTGGTTTTAGACAACATTAAGCCCATGATACAGCAACAAATAATTTTCTTTTCCATTTTATTAATTTGTTCTAGCCTGTTCATCACATACTTATGGTCAACACTGCAACCAGAACTGTACGTGCAATGAGCATAATACTGAGTCATGTTACTCGACGAATGGCACCTGTTATTGTAAATCGGGATGGACAGGATCTCACTGTTATCGTGGTATGTTTTAAAGTTCGTTTAATTTAATTTTGGAGGAATAGACAAAATTAATTTTAATTATAGTGAAAGGGAAGTAGTTAAACTTAACCATCTGAAGAGGATGATATTTCGTAAAATCAGTTGTTAAATACAGAAAAAAATTTACATAGGAAGTAAAGAGGAAAGTAAATGAACAATTTTGCGAGTGTTTAAAGAACAAAGCAGTTAATTCTGACTCTTTCCTTGTTTTCTTGACTGCAAAGTCATGGTAGGTAAAAATTAGAACCACGTACATAAAAAATATTATTTTGCAGATTCAGAAAAAGTAGCATCGTCCCTGCCATTCATAACACTTGTGTCTTAATTAAAATTATTCATATCCATATTTGTCTGTATGGGCCATTTTGGCTTCAATCAATGTTTATAGATTATAAGACAGAGATTATTTCTCCTAGAGAAACGTTACTTTTTTACTTTGTATTGAGAACACCTGTATTTATCACTCGACCACAGCTTGTTCCAGTGGATGGTATGGTGATGGTTGCCAAGCTCGCTGTAATTGCATGTCTAATACCACAGTATCTTGTGACAAATTCAATGGTACATGTTTCTGTCAACCAGGCTGGACTGGAATGTACTGTAATGAAACTATACGCGGTATGTATGTCTATTACCACAGTAGCCTGTCATTAATTCAATGGTACATGTTATTGTCAACCAGGCTGTACCAGAATGTACCGTACCAACAAACACTGTCCAAAATATTTACACTTAGTTATTACCAAACCAAATTTCGAACGACACAGTTTATACACATTCGAAAAAAAAGCCACACCACACCATTTCGTGTCATGAGTTTAAACTTCAAATTCAATAAAGAACATTTCTGTTCTCTTGACGATGGATGATAAGTGAGAATGAATCTGACGACAATTCAATTCCAATTGTTCGTTACATCGTTTTAAAGTGCTTATGAAAGCATTGCCACAACTCTGCCTACATATTTCATTAGACCCCAACATATAAGGAAATATATTCTTAATATTAGTGTTTTGTGTGTCGCTTTAAATATCATCGAAAGTTAGCCTATATTCGATAAATCTGCTCAGTCGTTGCCGAGTATTATCTACTGTACATATGTATGCCTTTTTAAGACTTCCCAAATTACGAATACAAAGGCCACCCCAAAAAGAAAATCCTCCACAATATGCAACGTTTTACCGATGCAGTGTATGTGCAGTATCCACCTTGTATTTTGTTGAAGGTCAATGTCAAGTTCATAATTACATCATAATTGCTAAAAAAATGTCTAATTTCTGATCTTCGTTACTTATAATTACATATGTGTCATGTTTCCAGGTTATAAGCCACTACCGGAATCCATCATTGGTGTAAGGGTCACCGAGATAAGTGTTGGAACCACAGTAGGCTTGCTCGCTGTCATATTTACCGTATCCATGATTATCACAATGCTTCGAAAGTATAGGAACACGTGAGTAATTCTGTTCCATATCACCAAACACATTCACAATTTCCAGCTGAACATTTTTGGATGAATTTAAAATCAATTCAATGATCATCACAATAAAAAATGTTTTTTACAGAATTCCGATAGCATCCAATGTTACATAACAACAGTCCATTCTAACACCAGAACAATATTTTATCTCCAGAAAGAAAAGCGGTGAACAAACAACCTCACACAACAATCCGGTATATGAAGATATAATAACAGGCACATCAGGTGAAGCCAATATGCAAGAAATGACTCCTTATGCAGAGTGTGTCATTGGTGATGTTGCCCACCAACCGGGGAATATCAATGAAGGCAACCAGTATGCTGCATTGCAGCGTGTTGGGGATAATATTTATACTGGACTGACACAAATACAAGAAACGAATCCATATGCAATTTGTGTCATTGGTGACATTCCCCATCAACGGGGGAATAATAATGAAGACAACCAGTATGCTTCATTACAGCATGTTGATGATAAGATTTATACTGCATTGACACAGAAAATTGACGACGGCAATACTTCAAAATGAATTTTACAGGCACATATAAATAATGACACTGAACTATAAATGTGTATACACGTAACTGTTCAAACTGAAAACTGCTGTGCAGTCTATAGATTCAAGTCATTTCTTCGAATTTCAAAGTCATATACATGATGATTATTTAAGTAGTTTTGGATTACTTTATCTTTTGCGCTGATATGCACAAGAATTTGGGGAAATAATTGTTTTTGAATATAGATATATATACTTAGTGTGCTAGTCATTGAAGCATACTTACGTGTAACCAGTACTTGCTGCTGAAAATTGGCAGAACTTAAATATAGTATTCAGGTATATTATATCAAACAGTTAACAATTCGATGCCGTTATTTAACACGTGAGAATAATACATCAAGGAAACGCCAGATATATCAAAAACTGGGTAACCAATATATACCAGAAGATGACTTGTAATGAAAGAATTGCAGCAACATGTTACTACCAAACCAGAGTGAATATAGTGTTTCGATTACGCGGTATCATGTTGTTTAAGATCTTTAAGACTCGGACAACGTTTTGTTTTGGTACCAATTTCATACGACAGAATACAGACACTAATAGCGTGAAGTATAAAAAGGATACATTTTGTCTTACTTTGGGTATCTATAATTTGACATATTTACAAGGCAAGTTTGACCCAGTATTTAATAAACTTTGTTGTTGTTGTTATGTGTATGGTGTATCCCCCACATTCAACAAGTACAGCACATCACAATTTGGAACTCATTTTTAAACACCTAAACATATTTTGCACGCTAAAAGCTGTACTCTTTCTAGTAAAAGATAACTTTGAAAACTCCATATTTTAGATATGTATGTTAAAATTGGTGAACTCGTTGAATGAAACATTTTAAAGAAAGTATCATATAACTAGTATAGGTGTCAACTCTATTACACTTACTCCAGATGTTAATATAAGCTTTTCTGCCCTAGTCTGTTGTGATAACAATTTGGTGGCTTGATACCACCTTAAATGACAGGATAATAGTAATCCTAGGTATTTGTTGTATAACACAAGTTCAAGTGCCCGCCCTTTAAAAAAACAACATTTTTCTCTCTTCGACACAAATCCCCCATTTTTTCAAAACAACTATTTTTGTCTTAGATAAATTCACAGTCATCTGCCATATACTAAGTCTGGGGACAGTTACACTTCACATTGATCAGTAACTATAATTTCCCTAGCTAAGCAAAGATTTCCATGGCATTGAATATAATTCTTTGGCATATATTCATAAAATAAATGGGTGAGTGTTATAAAATGGCCTAATACCATTTATTGTGATTCGTCAATTTTGACCTTATTCATTTTGTTCATGTTTGACCTCTGACATGATATAACTCAAATATAAATAGCCAACACATGATTGAAAGTGCCAAGAGTCAAAAGGATGAAGCGAAAATTTTTTTTTATCTCACCATGAACTGTTCTTGGTGAAACTATATACTAGGAGAAATAAAAAATCTTGATTTAGATTTCACTTGGGGTCATAAGGTTCTAGTGCCGAAAATACGTTTTGGCCTTTTTGTATTCAGGCCCTTATGGCACTGACCCCTTCAAATGTAACTTCATTTTGCACCAGGAATTACTAAAATCATCACTAAAATTATATATTAGTCTGATAGTATAGATTATTGAAAATGTTCATAACAGAAAATTGATTGATAGATACAGAAGTACATATCACGAATTTGATCTGTGAAAATAATAATTATGTAATGTCAGTATAAGGTGAAGTGTCGTAACGTATAAAAGACACACATTAGCATTCTTACATCAATATGGTGAACTTTAAATGACAGGTGATAAACCCGTAAATTATTTCCAAAATCTGGCAAAGACAAAAATATTTTTGTTTTTAAAAATCTACCCTACTTGTATTTTTCTATTAATGTAGCTGTCATGTTGCAGAAGACTTTAAAAGTATACTACAATACGTTTGAATAGCCCAGCAATTGTCCGATTCACACATTTGGGCTTAGCGTCCCATGTACTAAGGAAACATGTTCCGTTTTATAGCCATGGGCACTCAAACAAAATCTTGTTTCTGTGCAGACTTTACATAATTTACAACAGATGTAACCTCCGGTTAACCCTTATGTCTTGCAAATACACCAAGGTATGGGTAAAGCTTACAAGGTGATTTAGATGCGATACATATAAAGTATTTAGGGTTCATTGGGCAACAAACAACAAAGACTTTTATTTGGGAATTGCATGACAATCACTGAACGTGAAGTACATACATATTACTTCATGTAAATAATGACTTTTCATCAAATTAAAAAAAGTAGAATATTTACAATGTATGCTAGGTTTGACAAATGAAATAAAATTAGTAATATGTATTTGAAAATATGTACTAGACTTTCTATGGACATTTTACATATGACAAAACTTTTTACACGACTTTGATTGACTGCTGCAAAATGTTCATTGGTAGTTTTAGTAGTATGTTTAAATTTCACAGAGACTTCATTGGTATTACTCACGAAAATTATGTTATGTTCAAACATGAAATGGTATGGATGACCGGTGGACAGTGACTGCGACTTGAAAAATGCGATCGACCTGCCGCAGTTTCAAATCGCAGGTCGCAGTTTTCAAGTCGCAGTCGCTGTTCATACCTTACACCAGTCCATCCATGGATGTAGAAATGACTCCCTGCAACCCAAAATATACGAATATACCTTTATTTCATGGAGAAACGTTCTCCCTTTAAACCAAGAAGTGGTGGTATTGGCGGTAAGGGTTAACGAAAGGATTGAGAGTGATTTTAATTACCACGCCAGTACTTTCAAACATCCAGATCAAAGGGAAGTATCACCAGTGGTATATGTTACATTATACCATGCATAAGCCATAAATATGGAATATATACGCTGGTCGTTCTTGACCTAAATGTGTTGTCACTACTTGTCTAGCGATTCGTAGCAACAAAGACCCCATAGGTCACTAGTATTTTCCTTACATGTTAGCTAAACGAAGAAAATATTGGGGAATGACATCTAAGTATCTTGTCATTATTTGGTCATAAAATGTAAAGCAGGATTTGAAAAATAAAATCTGTATTGCTTTTAGTATATTAGAAACCGTTTTAGTCATGTAATTATGAGTTCGCTTGAACGGAACGTATACTATAGTACGGAAGTTGTTGTCAGTACAATGTTATAGGGGTGCGTTTTGGGTCATTAACTCCATTGTCAGCAGATATAATGTTTGCTTTGCGCAGAGTCGATGTTGGTGGTGACGCATAGGTGTCTGACAACAGTGGTCTTAGAACTATATCACATTTACAATCAAACTTTCCTGCTATGGGAAGAAGTACACGGTTTACTTTAAACGTCCTTGAGAGGAGGAGGGGCTTGGGGCATGGCAGTTAACATATGGCTAAATAATTAGCGACCATATTCACCATGTCAACTGTTACTGTCACGTGGCTATATACAGGGTTCATTAGGGGTTGTGTCTGCCTTTCGCTATCACGGCGCGTGGGCGAGACTTAGGTGTTGGCGGCGTGTAGGTAAGGTTTGGGTGCGTATTTGCTACGAGATTTCTCAGAATCAGTGTGCTAAAAAGTGCGTCAACAAAACGATCGGCCTCTTCGCAACAGCTCGAACAATAGTCTCAGACAGGAAATACTGCTGTCTGTGATATCCTGTTACAAGAGTAAGATAAATATTGTGGCTCGCCAGGTTTTGTTGAAAAGTTCAAATTTTAACAGTATAATTACCTTTTGAAAATTAATACGAGTGTTAATAGAGTTTCCATATTAGTGCAAGACGTGAAGTAAAAAGTGATATAAAAGTTAGGTCTCAAATAATTCAAGGCCCAGTTTAGATGAGGTTTGATGTTTTGTTGTGAAAACGAATTGTCTGGCAGGGGGGGGGGAGATATAGAAAAAGTTAGTTCCAAACAAAAATTGAATGATCCTTTGTCAGGGAGATCCCAAATTTTTTTCTTATGTTTCTCATTACCCGACCGACTCAAATTTTCATCTCCGACATGAAATTTAAAATAACAAAATATTTTCGCCCGTCCTTAATATTTTTGAGGAACAGCGTCCTTTTTGGACTGTCGACGTCATCTACAGTCATGGCGATGGCAACGACATTTGTTCCAGATGAGAACATTTCTTTCATGACGAAAGTTATTCAAGTACTAGAGAGGGGGGAGGGAGAACATGCGAGAACATAGAAGCTGGGAAAGGGCTTGTTACCAGGAATCCAATAAAAAGAAAATAGAGGCTGAGAAACATGAAGTAGATGATTTTTTAAATATTTTTTTTTAGATTTTAAATTGACGGACCTACTCATAGTTTCTATGAAAAACTAATGAGAAACATTTAAAAAAAATAGGGTCACCCTTGTGTTTATTTATCGACTGCGAGAACCGGATACCGGACCTTTGACCTCTATCAGTAAGCTGAGAACAAGTGACGAGAACCCCACACCCTCTTCCCAAAAGTTAATTAAATAATTGACTGTTGTCTATAATTATGAAACCAGAGACTTGTCTGTTATCAAACACACTACTTGACGTCATAGTACTATATGCTGGTATTATGGGATATGAATTTAAATTGTGAAATCTATAACACAAGCGTGACGAGGTAACATGTGATGAATAGGAGGTAATAGGCGGAACTATACTGTGAAACTTTCACATCCTGCGTCACGACGCCTTTGTTTGTCCTGTTCGACTGTCGTATGGATTAATGATTGCCACCGAACTTTAAAATTCCAGTTCCCAGCGTTTGATATAGTCTACATTCGAGTTTTCAAGACACACTGACCGATGCTGCATACTAGCTTGTCCGACCCACTCCTGTGACGCCACTCTAAGTGCTCAGTTACAAACATGTTTCTGGAGGGGTTCAATCTCTGTACCACGGTCTGTTTTATTGGCATTTTCTTGAATATCGTTTGTCTTCCTCAAACCACGTCAGAGCAGTGCAGCCGTAGTGTAAGGTAAGTTTTCTACCTCTGTCTGTTTCACAATCACTAAATTTGACTTAAACTTATGAATGCTCCAAATCGGAGCATACAAGAAAAGGACGTTGACCTCAGGCGCTTGACTTAATTTGACATCGCAAGCATATAGTGATTAGATTGTAAAGTCGACAACAAGTTCAATATCTTAACAACGAATTTTCAATTTCACAATACAGTGGGGACTGGAACATTACAGTTTCATCTACATGCTCTTATAGTATATTTAGTATACGTTGGCGTGCCTGTACGATTGACATACTTCTGTATCACAATAGAACTGCAGTATTATAGTGTCAGCAAGGTGAACGGTACAATAGCGTGCACAGCAGGTCGTATCTAAGACATGGTATATAATTGTCTTGTGTGTTGAGCTGAGTTAATAGCTTATACAGTATTGTCAATGTGTCCTTACTAGTAGCAATGTTCATATTATATCACGTGATAATGTCCACCTGTCATTTTTTTGTTATACACCAATGAATGACCTCAGCTACGTTGTAGCTACATAACCAATAAGCCAAACAACATTTTCAGAATGAAATGTCTGCAAGTTTCTACCCCGATACAACAATGTATGACGTGAACCTCAGAAACAGACAAAACAAAAACAAATTAATATATGTTGATGATCGATATCCCAGGACACGTTCCATTGTAACTTTAATTTTTACTGCCGTTTTTTGTAACATGACGATATCTTTCGACATGTGATTTATAGCTATACCGGACTCATTGTGTTGACTACTCCGCTCTGCACAACTTGCAACTTGAATGCGTGGGTTTATATACCTGTTTTGATTTGCTATAATTTGAAAGAGACATATGCAATTAATGTATGTTCCACCCCTCCCCTCGTCAAATTAACCAAGCAACCGACATATAGAATACACACAGTTAAACAAACAAACAAACAAACAAACAAACAAACAAACAAACAACAAACAAACAAACAAACAAACAGACAGACAGACAGACAGACAGACAGACAGACAGACAAAGAGACAGACAGACAGACAGACAGACAGACAGACAGACAGACAAAGAGACAGACCAACATAACAGACAAATTATATATCTCTACTAACGTGTATACTTCACTGTTGAAAGGTTTGAAAGGTATGTTTTAGTACAGTTGCATCCACTCAAGTTGATTGCCACTACCACTATCAATAATCATAGGGTAAGAAATTAACGGAACTTTAAGAATTAGATCTTTGGGCGGTGATATTTGATCCATACAATTATACAATACAATACAATACAATACAATACAATACAATACAATACAATACAATACAATACAATACAATACAATACAATACAATACAATTATAAAACTTTATTGAACCTTGTCAGGAAATTATATTGTCTGCCATAAAAACAAAAAACAATTTAAACGAGTAGATAAAAACAATAAAACGAGTACATAAAAACAAGACTTTCACAATCAAAATACGTACATAACCAGGATAAAAGAACGACGATAACTCGAAGAGAGTGGATTACCAGAATAAAGCACGTGATAACTGTTCTGAGTCTCTCATCCACCATTCTATATAACCTAGGTCCACATACAGCAACACGAATTGACATAAAATTATGATACTTGGAGAGACGAGGCAGACCGTGTCGCTACTAGTGCAGCGCCACTATATGCATCACACGAAATGTAGTCTCGCGGCCAGACTCGTGACTATCGTCCATTAGCTTTGTAAGGAGCACAAAGTGCGTCCCGTACAGGCGAAGCTGCGGGAAGTGAGGGACTTAGCTTTAGTCTGAATCCCCTCACTTCTCGCGGCTTCGTGCGCCTTAGAAAGCTAAGGGACGATAGCCATGGGTTTGGCAGCGAGACTACAAGAAATACAGACAACGGAAATAGGAGGTGTGAGAGATTAGCAACATATCTTGAGTGATACCCTCAAATTTGACCCACCATGGATGGTCAGGTGGATGTACATGTATTAGACTAACACATCCATAGACCCACTAACTAGGAATACATAGCAGTTGGTAATGCTCATGAAAGAGGGACAGTTGTCACTGCATAGTGTGCCAGTATGGTGATAGGAAAGACATACTTGTCAAATAGATCATGTACCATGGCACAAAATAAGGCCAAGCTTAGAAATACAAAGAAGAGAAAGATATACATATAGGAGTAATCTTGGACGATAAGCTATCCTTCTCAAGTCACATGTCTACAAAAATTAACAAGGCAAATTCCATAATGGGTCTGATTAGAAGAACTTATGCTCATCTGGACAAAGAAAGCTTGTTGTTGTTGTTGTTGTTGTTGTTGTTGTTGTTGTTGTTGTTGTTGTTGTTGTACAAAGGTCTGGTCCGTCCACATTTGGAATATGCCAACCAAGTTTTGGCATCCTACCTTAAAAAGGATATATTGTTATCGAGAACGTACAACGCAGAGCTACCAAGTTAATTCCAGGATTTAGAGAATTGTTATACCAGGAATATATTTAATATTTTGATTTTTTTTTAATTTTCGATGCTTATTATTTACTGTATGTTGATCTCTCCGTTGTAAGGCGTCAGTTAATGTCTATGTATTAATCCGAACGTTTAGTGAAAGCCATCCAGAAAACTAAATTACGCACTTATCTGCAGTAATTCAAAACTGATTATAAAGCTGAAAAGTAAGCTTATGTATTGTTAAATCTCTCTAGGAGTCTACATTCACTTATGGCTCAACTTTGTTCAGGTTTGCTGCCTCTCCGTATCGAAACCGGTAGGTCACTGTGAACCTGTCAAAAGGAGTGTATGTAATCAGTTATGTTGTCATAAACTAAGCATGGATGCCTTTTGAGTTATGATTTTTATACTGTAGATTTGAGAGCACTGTTACTAAAATAGTATTATGATTTGCCGATGAGTTTTCTTACTTGTCTGTGGTTTAATTTAATTTGTAAATCTTTCTGTTGACGATAAGCTGAAATAAGTACTCGGGGATAAGGTTCAAGCTAGTACCTCTAAATTCATTGAAGCTGCATTTCTCAGATGCAAAAACAGTTTGTATAGATACAGTTAAATTATTATTTATTTTACTATTCAGACTATTTGTATTTTTTCCCCTCGTTACTTTGTAAATATTTCAAAGGTGACTTATAAGCCCATTGGGCTGGTAGGTTGTGTTTTCTATTTTCATCTAGCTATATTTTAATTTATTTTTCAAAATCTAAAAAAGATTGTATTAGTTGTCAATTTTACATCTATGTAGTGTACTGGCAAGGATTAATCTTGTGCGAAAGCTCGGTTTTGAATTTGTCACCATATTAAAACTGTACTATAGCTAGTTGTAACTGGGGTATCATTTGTTGATCAGACAACAACATTATATTTACTGACAATTATTAAAATACCAATGATTAAAACGTGATTGTAATTGTTAATCACTTTATGATATTATCCGCACAGCTTGAAATCATGATCACCGTTGACAGCGCTGGGCTTTTGGGTGAAGACCCAATAATAAATTGATTTGATTTATCGTTTCTACAGGTACAAAAAATACGTATATACACTTGTAATGCAATACTGTTCACGGTGTACGATATTACGAGTAAGTTATTGTACATAACAAACACTTTCAAAAAATACTTGCAACTGTTAAGCTATTAACATCCAATTAATGTTTTTGTTGTTAATTTGAAGGTTTTCTGAAACGAAGAGCGTTACTGTCCAGGGTACTTCAAGTCAAAAGTACACAGTAAAGTGTGGATTTTGGTCATTGAGTAGATGTACCAAATACAGGTAACAATAGTTTTGTATGCATTACTTGAGCAATTATCATTGTCCATAGTCTTGCTGCTAGACGTTCGGGCTTTCATCCGATTCGATAAGTGAACGAAGTTCGCAATGAGGGGGTGTTCGCCCTCGAAAGCGACCTATCGCTTATTGTATTGTTTCGGAAGAACACCCGAGGACGAGCAGCTAGACTAATTTATATCAAAGTACTTTTTGTTTTTGAGCAAAGAAAGTGCAAGTGACCAACGAGACCTTGTCGCTTTTAGCTGAACACGAGAAGTGACAAAACGAGTTTTTGTGGCTGAAGGGGGGGGGGGGTACCAGAATAAACTGAATGCCGACTGCAAGGCATAATTAGTTATATTTGAAGCATGCACCAATTTGAATTACATTTGAAGAGTGCATAAGATATAGCATAATTACTGAAACTCGTTAATTATGCAAATGACTCAGTAAAACTCAAAAGCTACATCACCAAGCTTTCCCAACATTTGCGGTTAGTTATGTTTGTAGTATGTACCAAATTATATTGAATTTGAATTATGCATTCTTAAGATATAGTCTAATTACTGAAAATCATTAATTATGCACTAACTCTTTAAAACCAAGAGTTAAATCAATAATCTGTATGAGACGTGTGCACCTGGTATCATGAATGTATCTACCAAATTCTATAGAGCTTGAAGCTTGCACTCTTCAAATATAGCCCGATTACTGAAAATCATTAATTATGCAAATGACTCACTTAACCTGAACGCGATATCAACAAGTTTTGCATGGCGTGTGTTCTGTTATGTTTGAAGCATGCACCAAATTATATTCAATTTGAAGCGTACAGCCTAATTAATGAAAATCATTAATTTATGCAAATGAGTCAATACATATCTACAAGCTAAACTGTATATGACACATGCACGTTGTTGTCATCAATGTATGTACCAAATTATAATGAATTTGAAGTGTGCATTCATAACATATAGTCTAATTACGAAAACAATTAATTATGTAAATGAGTCATTAATAATCATGTTTGTTTACCAAAACCTTATTACTTCTAGCTATTATCCTAAAGAATATGTGCACCAAATTTCGTTTGAACCAGCCGTTTTTGAGAAAACGATGACACAGACACAGACAGACAGACAGAGATTTCATCCCTAATATTTAGGGATACACCTGTGTATATGTTGTTTTTGAAATAAATAATGAAAGGTAATAACAACATTTTGCCTGCGATCGCGAGCACCGTAGCACAAGAGACGTTGTCGTGACTTAGAAGAACGACAAGGGTATAAATACAATGATATGGTTTGTTCGACCTTTGCTTGCATTAGGTATTATTAAATAACGTGAACAAATACCGTTGAATATTCATGCATAGGCATGTTGTGTAATACAGGACTGGATATTTCAACTGTCCAGGTGAGTGATTAAAATAATATTATAATGATATGCAATGTGATAGTTATTACTTCTGCATACATTTCTAGCACAACTGAATTGATGTTCAGTAGTGCTACATGCATTGTGAAATGTGTCTATGTATGTATGTATGTATGTATGTATGTATGTATGTATGTATGTATGTATGTATGTACGTACGTACGTACGTACGTACGTGTGTGTGTATGTATGTATGTATGTATGTATGTATGTGTGTATGTATGTATGTATGTATGTATGTATGTATGTATGTGTGTGTATGTATGTATGTATGTATGTATGCATGTATGTATGTATGTATGTATGTGTGTATGTATGTATATATGTGTGTATGTATGTATGTATGTATGTATGTATGTATGTATGTATGTATGTATGTATGTATGTACATGTATGTATGTATTATGTATGTATGTATGTATGTGTATGTATGTATGTATGTATGTATGTATGCATGTATGTATGTATGTATGTATGTGTGTGTGTATGTATGTATGTATGTATGTATGTATGTATGTATGTATGTATGTATGTATGTATGTATGTGTGTATGTATGTATGTATGCCTGTCTGCCTCTGGCTGTCTGTCTGTCTGTTTGTCTGTCTGTCTGTATGTCTGTTTGTCTGTCTTTCTGTCCGTCTGTCTGTCTGTCTGTCTGTCTGTCTGTCTGTGCGCGCGTGTATTAAACTAATACAACCATTATTATAGTATACGGTTGATAACTCATAAGTCACACCATTACCCATTTATTGAAAATAATGACACGTTCTGAAACCTCACAACATATTTGTGAAACTCCATACGGAAATAATGAACAGTAGATATATATATACATCAGTAAATCAATTTAAAAACATTTCATTTCCTTTGAAAGTAAATTCATACACGAAACTCTTAATTCAAAGACCATGTGTGCAACATATTTATTGTCAGAATGCTCGGAATGGAAATTTGCTTCTGATCTATGTCAGAATGGTGGATGTACGTCCTGTCAGAGTTGTGAATGCAACCAAGCAAACTCTGATCGATGTCACAAGAGAGATGGCACTTGTTTTTGTAAAACAGGTTGGCATGGAAATACATGTGAATATCGTGAGTGAATTACTTGTTTCTATTCGTTCTTTCGTTCGTTCGTTCGTTCGTGTGTATGTGTGTATGTATGTATGTATGTATGTATGTATGTATGTATGTATGTATGTGTGTGTGTGTCTGGCTGGCTGGCTGGCTGGCTGGCTGTCAGTCCGTCTGTTTCTCTGTCTGTCTTTTTGTGCCTCTGCCTATCCATCTTGAGTGTCGACGACAACAAACAATTTAAATCGTATTATGGCTACCAAGTTTGTTTCTAGAGCTTAAAATAATAAGAAAACAGAGCCGAGCTAAATGTACTAGAATCAAGACATTTTACAACGGAATTCAATAATTCTGTGATGTAACAAAACTTTGGCCTTTACCTAGACTGGCACAGTCATCGAGCTTATATATTTAAATTTTTTGAAGTAAGAGATTTTATGATCACACTAGATAGATTTTTTTATTTTTTTATTTATTAACCGATAAAATACCTCACAGATAAAATTAATACAGAACCCGAAATAATATTTTACTGAAAACTGATATGATGAAACTGTTTCTTCTAGGGTGTGAACAAGGCTTATACGGAAATGGTTGTTCCAAGACGTGTCCTTGTGTGATGAATAACACTGTATCTTGTAACCATGACGATGGAAAGTGTAATTGTGAACCTGGTTGGATAGGAAAAACATGCAATACCAGTAAATATATATTCGCATCTAAATTAAACATTCATTTAAGAGCGATTTGTAATTAAAAGAAACACAACCTGTGCAATTCAACAATCCACCGTCCATAATTCTATGTGTATAGATGGAAAAAATAATGTCGATTTCCTTGAAATAAGAAGGGGGAACCTTTGATAATTACAAAAGGAGCTGAAACAAGGTCTTATTTTGCAAATTTGGAGAGAGTTGAATAACTTTGATTGTCATGGAAATTGGTTACAAAGGCACATTCTACCTTTGCTACCTTACAGAGAACAATTATCCCATCTATCGCCCAATCAACATGTTTGCAATAACTCGTTTTTTTTAATTTCTGCTCAGCGTGTAATCAAGGAATGTACGGCCAAGGTTGTACTGAGAACTGTACCTGTGTAAGGAATAATACAATATCATGTGACCATGATGATGGAACCTGTAACTGTAAACCAGGATGGATGGGAGTGATGTGTAATCAAAGTAAGCATTTGATTATGATTAACTCATATGTCATTTTCATTAGCAATGTCATGTCATATATTGTAACAGTTAAACGATTTGAAGTGCTTCATTTGTCATAACCAGACAAAATGTGTTATATTAGTTATATTCCTCTTCACCCCCCACCCCCCCCACACACACACACCCAATAGTTTCAACTGTGGTCTCATTTTTATTCAATGGGACTTTTTCATTTGATCATTTAATAAGACACTTTGTACGTGACAAGAAAACTGTCTGCAAACTCCTTAACCAGCAATGAAACTGTCCATAAGTCTGTTCACCCTTTCAATACGCTGTCCACAGCTTTGTTCACTATTACAATGCCACAACCTGTAGACACTGCTGTCAAAGACTTCACTGTGCACACGTGTTGTACAGTAAAGAACGCATACAAATCGTATATGCCTTGACCATGTCTGAAATACAGCTCCATGCACCCATACAAATATTGTATACCACTGAGTTATGTAGCAATTTGTTGCTGTTATTTTTTACTTTATTGAATTTGCTCGTTAATGTAAGTGACAAGGTTTAGGTACTTGAACTACATGAGAAAATATCGACGTTCTCAGCTGGGAAAAACGTAAATACCTGTGTCAATCATATATGGTTGAATTATTTCATGTTTTGAATACGATGGATTTGGGAAAAAACGATGTATAAAAATTTCATTTCATTTCCTGTGTTATATATTTGTTCTAGCCTGTTCATCACATACGTATGATCAACACTGCAACCATAACTGTACCTGCAACCTGCATAATACGGAGTCATGTGACTCGAAGAATGGCACATGTTATTGTAAATCAGGGTGGATGGGACTGGACTGTAATGATGGTAAGCTTTACTTCTTGAAATCTGATGAATGTATAGGATATTAACTTTTGGAATACTCAACTAAATTAACCAGATGTACACCAGATGCCTCCATTAAGGAACAAGGAACATTGCACCAGAAGCAAATGCCTCCCGTAAGGGCAGAGTACATTGAACCGGATGTAAAGTGAATGCCTCCCGTAAGGGTCAGAGAACATTGCACCAGATACAAACTGAATGCCTCCCGTAAGGGGCAGAGAACATTGAACCGGATGTATTAAACTGAATGCTTACCGTAAGGGGCAGAGAACATTGAACCGGATGTAAACTGAATGCCTCCCGTAAGGGGCAGAGAACATTGAACCGAATGTAAGCTGAATGCTTACCGTAACGGTCAGAGAACATTGAACCGAATGTAAACTGATGAATGCTTACCGTAAGGACAAAACCCTCTTGATTAGTTACAACACACATCATCAGAATGCGAAATTCTTAGCTAACTTACATGCAATACACAATTCTTGATGTTTGCTGTATTCTTTATTTGATAAATTTCGTTAATTATGTAAACCGAATTATAAGTATGTTTCTCGACATATTGCCTATCAACATGACGCCTAAGTACTTTTCCTTCAGATAAGGAGACATGAGTAAGCATTGTACATCAAGACAGACAATTTTGGTGGGGATGATTTGTGGAATGTGCTGATGTAGATTGTTCTTGACCGGATGATTTCATCATTGATATCCAAATTGGATGTAAAAGTTAAACATGTGTCTTTTTAAATCTCAGTATTTATGCTCATGTTCATCTGTAAGGGCCATTTTGCGTCAATCAGAGTGTTGAGAGAGGATATCATAGAAATGATGCGGCTTACCTTTTCATTGATAACCCTACCTTGTTTACTCTATATTGACAATAATATAATATATTCATTACCCGAACCACAGCTTGCTCCAATGGATGGTATGGTGATGGCTGCCAAGATCGCTGTCTATGCATGTCTAATACCACAGTAACCTGTGACCAGTTTAATGGTACATGTTATTGTAAACCAGGCTGGACTGGAGTGAACTGTGATAAAACTATAAACGGTATGTAAGTTTTTAATAAGTTACGTTTTCCTGGGTACGGTGTAATTTAATAATACATCTCCCTTACGAAAAAAGGGAGAACATTTCTGATCTACCTACCTACCTACCTACCTACCTAGAGCTGCCTGCCAGCTTATTACTTACCTACCTATTTACCTACTTATATCTACCTGCTTACGTACCCACCTCGCTACTTATATATCTATCTATCTATCTATCTGTCCATCTATATATCTACCTAACTGCGACAGCCTGTTCCAATGGATGGTGTGATGGTGACAGCCAAGTTCACTGTCTATGTATATATAATACCACTGTAACCTGTGACCAATTCAATGGTACCTGTTATTGTAAACCAGGCTGGACTGGAATGTACTGTAATGAAACTATACACGGTATGTATGTCTAATACCACAATAACCTGTGACCAATTCAATGGTACATGTTATTGTTAACCAGGCCGGACTGGGATGTACTGTAATATCTATCTATCTATCTATCTATCTATCTATCTATCTATCTATCTATCTATCTATCTATCTATCTATCTATCTATCTATCTATCTATCTATCTATCTATCTATCTATCTATCTATCTATCTATCTATCTATCTATCTATCTATCTATCTATCTATCTATCTATCTATCTATCTATCTATCTACTTGTGTCTATGTGTATGTATGTATGTATGTATGTATGTATGTATGTATGTATGTATGTATGTATGTATGTATGTATGTATGTATGTGTGTCTATCAACTTGTTAGTCTATCTAGTTATATATTTGTGTAATATTTGTTTTATTTTTTTTCATTTACAGATGATGAGAGTGGTGATACTTCATTTCACGAAGGAGGTCGTATGAACTCTGGTGGCGTTGTAGCAGGTATCGTCGTGGTCGTGTTGGTACTTATTGTGGGAGTAGTAGCAGTGATTATCTTTATACTGTGGAAACGTAGGAGAAAGTAAGTAGCAGCGTGTAATTATATAGATTGGGGCTACATACGGTGTGCTGTACTCGCCAGCAAAGTGTTAAATCACCAGTCATACATTTACTATTCTTCGTCATCGTAATTCTTGCATTGGTAATAAACTGTGTTACAGCAGTTGACGTGTTGCCACAAAATATATGTATTCGCTTTAGAACCAATCATGTCAAATTATTTGTGATCCACAACAAACAAACGAACAATAATCACAACTTTTATTTTATTTGGCTATGAATATATGGCAATTCACAATTCAGATGTAGTTTGAGTTTTGTGGTATATACTAAAAACTAGTCTGGTGATATTCATCGATGGTCGCTCTATTTGGAGTTTGTTACTTATAAATGTCTCGTCAGTTTTAGATTGGTTAACTATCACTTGACGTTGTGTTTTAATATATATATATTCCATTCAGTTATATATACAATAACCATTTAGTGTATCGTAAATAGGTTTTCTGAACATCTAAAATGATAGCTTTTTGTGCTAAAATGTGGCATTTCTTCTTTTATCAAGGAACGAAAAATCCAGTGGCGATAGTCACACACTTAGTACTTTGCAAAGAAGTGATCGTGAAGGTAGGGTACAGTACATAATTTTTATAACCATAATTGTACCTGCTCTTTTTACACGTATTTTATATTGATGACGACCTCAAAATGTCATTACTCCCCCCCCCCCACGAAAATTTATCATAATTTTATTTAAGAAATTTGATTCACACCTGCTTCACAAAATACAACACAGTGTGAATCGAACTAGTAAAATTTCACATTGTGTACTTGTTGATTTCACTTCAAAGTATAGATCAGATAAATCTGAGAGCCAACTTAATTTGAAATAATTTTGTCGGGAAGCTTAAATTTACAAACAATTTCCGTTGGAAATTATATGTCCCGATTTTCAGACAAAACGTTGACAGTGCGATACTTTTAGTTAGGAAATACAATGTACTGAAAAGGGTTGATAGATAATTTTGGTGGGAACCATAACTTCATTAACGAATCATTTTGACGACGTTATCTGTACAGGATTTCAGAGAAACGTTAAACTTAATACTTAATTTTGGCGGGAAAATAATCGGTACTGAAGGCCGTTGACAAGTAATTTTGCGGGAAGCAGAACATTAACGAATAGTTTGGGAGGGAAGTCCATCTCATCAGAACTTTAGAATCGAAGAACTTTGACAAATTATTTTGATATGAAAATAGTCTGCTCATACAAACTTTGACAAATAACTGGCGGGGAGTGATACTTTGACGATTAATTTCGACAGAAATGTAATTTTTGTATTGAAGTTCCTTTAAAGAAAATGTGGGTAGAAGAATGGTCTGTATTGAAATACTTAATGAGTTCCCTTCTCATTTTATTTCTGTTTGAGCAGAAACATCTGGAATCGAACACGATAACGCGTATGCCAATGTGTGTAACAATGACGGAGGAGATGAAAAACGACCCGACAACATTGCCAAACCATCAGTATACGCAATGGTTAACAAAAAGCCGAAGTTGAAGGCCAAATCTAGCGAGAAGTCATCAACGGGCGATCATCCAAATTGTCCAGTTGGTGATGAATACAGCGTCATCGTTCAAAAAGCCAAACGAGATCCCTTGGATGATAAATCGGACGATGTGAATGATGGTTCGGTGCAGGCGACTGATAGCTACAGCGTTCTAGATCGCAGTGGGAAAGCATATCGGCAGAACCATTTACAGTCAGATACTTCCTACGATAATCTCGGAACACAGATTACTGGAAATAAGCCTGAAACAACTGATAAATCCATCGACGACAGCTACAGCGGTGTTGATCGTACAGGAAAGGCATACCGACCAGCTCCTGAAGTTGCGGAGATAGAATATGATAACATCAAGTCACAAGCTAATGAATCACGCCCTCTACAGAACAGTCAGGCATATGACCACCTCTCTAGAAATGTCAATGGTTTGGATAACGTTGAACCATACGGTCAAGCCGGACAGAGTCTAAGCAGTGCAGCCAGACGGCCTATGTACGAGAATGTCGGACAGACCACAAATATTGATGACAGGGTCGAATATGAAATTCAATAACCAGCAAACAATTTCTGATCCTTACTGGCACAATGTTATCATTAATCATTTGACTATTTCCTTATTTCACATTTACAAGTACAGTTATTCTCACTGATACTGTTATTCCTTATGATACTATACTGTTATTCCTCACTGATACTGTTATTCCACTTCATAAAAAAAGGTTCTCTGACTGACGTTAATAATTTTCGTGGGATTTCTCTGTTATCGTCCATGAGCAAGATTTTCTCTAAAATCATTAATAAGCGTTTAGTGAGTTGGGCAGACGAAGCATTCATAATTAATGAAGCACAGGCTGGCTTTAGAAAGGGATATAGCACAATGGACAATATTTTCACACTACAATCTTTAGTTCAAAAATATCTATCATAGAAAAAGGGTCGTATGTATTATATTTTCATTGACTTTTCCAAACTTGCATGGAAACATTTTGAAAGTTCTTAGATCTATTTACGACAATATTTAATCTTGTGTTCTTTGTAATGGCGGATTAACTGATTATTTTAATTGTAAGGTTGGCACCAGGCAAGGGTGTATGTTGAGCCCTCTTCTTTTCAGTTTATTTATAAATGAGCTCACTGCTTATATGAACAAGAGTAATAGTGGAGGAATTTTTGTCAATAATGATTTCAATAATCTAGGTATTATTATGTATGCTGATGACGTTGCTGATGTTGCAGACTTGCCTATACATTTACAAAGGAAATTGAATCAACTTGAATTGTTCTGTAATCATTGGGGTATGTCAGTAAATTTAGACAAGTAAAAAATTATGGTTTTTAGAAATGGGGGTGTTATTAAAAAATATGAAAAGTGGTTTTATAGGGGATCGCCGGTAAATGTTGTCAAACACTATAATTATCTTGGAATGCTATTTTCATCAAGGCTTTCTTGGCCACCTGCCAAGGAGAACATGTCTTCTAAAGGAAATGAGGCTATTTATCAAATTCAAGTTGTTGTAAAAAAACTATGTCGTCTTCCCCTAATCCAGGCTTTTAAGCTTTTTGACATGTGTGTTGTACCAGTGATCTACTATGGAGCTGAAATTTGGGGATATGAATATGCCCCAGTCATTTTACGTGTTCAATTCAAATTTTGTAGATTTCTTGTAGGTGTAAACTCAACTGTCAACTCAGAAGTACTGCTGGGTGAGTGTGGTAGATTTCCATTTTTGTGTATCTATGAAGCGATGTATTTCTTACTGGCTGAAACGTGTACAAATGGACAATTCTCGATACCCAAAGGCGTGTTACGAAATGTTAAAAAATCTAGACTCTGCTGGTAGGATGGCATGGGCAACAAAGATAAGAGAATTACTATTCAGATATGGTTTCGGGGTTGTTTGGATTGAACATCAGGTGGGGGACTCAAAAACCTTTTTAAATTTATTTTGTGAAAGACTACAAGATTGTTACAGACAAGAATGATCAGCCTCACTAATTGTACCTCTCATGTGTTAAAATCATAAAATTTAAATTTGATCTTGCTAAGCTCAGATTTTCTTGTCACAAATTAGCAATTGAAGTGGGACGCCATTGTAATCCACCTATTCCTGTTGAACTTAGAGTGTGTCTATATTGTAAAAGACAGGGTTTTACAGTTGTTGAGGATGAATGTCATTTCATATTGTTTTGCCCTTTATTTAACGACCATAGACTAGATTTCATTCCTCAAAGATTTAGAGTTCACCCCCACGACAAAAAAATCTTTTCCCCTACTGGCATGTAAGAATGAAGTAGTTCAGAACAAATTATCAGTTTTTGTTCATAAAGATTTCAACACTCATACTAGTTTCGTTCAGCAAACATAGATGTACTGTATATGTCTTACTTTTTCATTTAAATTATTTTTCCGTAAATTATTAGTAGAATGCTATTCATTTCCTTGTTCTTTTTCTTCTCTACAGTATAAAATGTTTTGTGCGATGCGGGCTGAGGCCTTAGCATTTAAAATAAATTATTATTATTCCTTATGTGTAATTACACCATAGGATCCATTCTAAAATTCCCCATTTCCTCAGACTTCAAAACACAATAATAAAATAAAATTTCGCGAAATTCATGTGATATGAAATCATGAAATGAAGTTAACCCAGAGTTTAATTATTGAACTACATTTTTTTTCTGGAGTTGTGTCCTCTCCCTTAAACCGTCGATGTTGTATTGTCATCCCAGCTGTTCAGAATTTGGGTCATTGTGTTAAATCTTTCCGAAATTGTATGGTCCCTATTTTTGGGGACAATAAATATATATTGTCTTGTCTTGTCTTGCGTTGTGTTATGGTTTATTGTATTGTACTGTTACAGTATTCCATTGTACTTAATGATTTGTATTGTATTATATTGTATTGTGTTGCATTGTATTATATCATAATGTACTGTATTGCATTGTATTGTAATGTACTGTTTCGTATTGCATTGTACTGTATTGTATCTGATCTCATTCTATTTTATTGTATTGTATTGTATCGTATTATACTCTATTTGTTGTACTGTATTGTACTGTCGTATTGTATTGTATTGTATTGTATTGTATTGTATTGTGTTGTATTGTATTGTATTGCATTGTATTGTATTGTATTGTATTACATTGTATTGTATTGTATTGTATTGTATTGTATTGTATTGTATTGTATTGTATTGTACATTACTTTATCAGGTGTTGGTTTTGGCTTGAGAATAATGAATTCTTACCTCTGGATAACCTCACCCGATTCAGTGGTTAGGGTGTGCAAGGATTCCTCCATATAGTTGAAAAATATGATGGAATTAATTATATTACATTATTATATTATATCCGGTTGATACAATACTGGATTTTATTGATATTATTACATTAAGGAGAACTGTTAAACATTTTCCGACTTTTGACGTAAAAATATTAAATCTCTTGAAACAATTTTATAAAGTAATCAAGGAGGGATGATGAGCTGTATAATTGTTTAATATCTACTGACATATACCTTGTCAACGCTATGATAACATTGCTTACGAACAATTCATTTTAAACATACGCACTGCACCATGGCCACTTCAAAACTTGTACACATGCATATAATTTACATTTTTGCCTTATCACACTTGGCAAACTGGATGAAGCATTTGACCACTGACAATCGAGTTGAAGTTTTGAAAATGTTGAACTGCAATGCGCTCGAATTCTCCCTGTCTTCTTTAACTTGTACTTGTAATTTATCACCAAGAACCGACTCCCTGTTATACATGACAGATAGCCGGGTTATATCACGTGTAGCTATGTCTTTGATAACACTGGTCGCCATGTTCGCAACATTCAGACAGTCCCGGATGTAATACGTGTTATGCTTATGGTCACCGTAGGAATCTAAGTCACTGGGGAGAACTTCCAGCTGATACTCAAAGACTGCATCATCAAACGTATCTTCCCGACTGAACTTATAAAATGGTGGACTTGGTTTCCCAGTGGCGTTTCTTTGTCGCTCTCGTAGACTCCTGCTGACAGGTATGGAACCGCGTGTATTTAAGTCAAAACAGACTTCCTGAGCTATACAAGTCGCTAAAATTTCGTTACTGTTTGATTTTCGTAACTCTTGGTAGCAGGTGATAGAACTTCTTCCGATGTGAACTATCTTAGTTGAGATGTTTACTTGTGTATCGAAGTGCTCCATGCGAATGGTATAATAGCCTGGAAAAATCGTGCACTCTATAGCACGAGCCACTTGCGTGCGTGCAGAAGTTGTTGGTACGCTGAAATATTTTGGAAAGTCGACGTCTAACCGGTACTTCACTGACTCAAACAAGTTCACTAGGTTCCATACGGCATATCTACCTGCAAAATAAAACAGATCAAAATATTTTTCTTTGTTAATTGTAAAATAGAGAGATGAACACTCTCGAGAAATGTGAGCGATATTTTTCAGTCTTGTTCTCATTTCCGACCCACCTATCTCTGTTGCTGCTGTCGCTATCCATCAAATTACAATTTTGTTGGCAAACAAACAATCGGGTCCGTACTCAATTCACGACTGTTTACATACTGACATCAAGTCAATGTACTGTCATGCCTCAAAGAGTAATTCAACTAATCGCTGAAGAAGGAACGAACTGTGTAATTAAAGATTCAGTGTAATTTTCGACTTTGGGCAAACATGACCGTTATCATTACGTTACATACCTGTTCTGTCAAAATCACCATACGACAGTGAATCAATCTCATGAACTGCTTCAGTGCCATCTTCAGACAGTGTACACTTCATCTTGATAAATCTGAAAGTTAGTGGTAAGAAAGATATCATGATTGAACTGCTACTAATAAACAAATATCAATTAAAGGTGCACAATCTACCTGGTAGAGTTCTCATCAGGTATACGGATAACACTGTGACGTCATTTGTTAGTTACCAATAAATTGTGAATGTTATATTCCATCTAAAATGCTGTCTCCTCTCTGATTTAAGCGTTACTGAGTGTGTAAGCTTAACATTATGTACATTTGTTACACTGGCATTTGGCAGAAAGTGCGCCCTCCGTTACAGACTATGCCACTTTTTGAAACGATTCCTTAACTACAATTGCTCACCGTAAAACTCAATTGACAACTTCAATATTCATGATTTTCGTCTTGTATATTAAATATGACGATTCTTACATCTTGGTGTAACACTTTAATTTGCATGTCATCTAAACCTCTATACACAGCCTAATACACCCACCCACGGGGGGGGGGGGGCTCCCATAGCCGAAGGGTCGCCCATAGACAGGGTCTAAGTTTGGGTGTCTGAGTCTGTGGTGTTTTTTGCATTTGATTTGTCTGGAAATGGGTCCTAGGAGGTGGATCAAATCGACGATTGATAAAAAGTGTTATATGATTACTAGCTATTGATGTGCTGTCTGAAAGGGGGTAGACTTAGTGATTTGCTATCGTTCGAAAAGGAGTAGAAAATCTGAATCCCTCTTACTCGCCACCCATCACAAATTTCCTCGGCGTGTACCCCCCCCCCTCCCCCTACAGAACACGCAGTTGCACATGATGTATTCGATGTCCCTACTGTTCACTTCATATGGCGTCAAAATGTCGAAAGGCTCAGAGTTCACTTGCCTATAAAGTCCCTTTTCTGTTATCAGTTACTCTTAGTTTAGTTACCCCAAAGGAAACTAGCAGCAGGTTGATTCAATTGATGCACTTGAAAAAAAGAATTAATTGACAGACCCTTTCTATATTTTCCTCCATTGCGTAGTTGTATACGTACACAGCAGTATCTCCTACATATCAATAGGCCTACATAACAACTATGGTTGATTTCTGGGGTTGGATTAACCACCAAACTGCGCATGTCCGGTCAGACTGGTTTATAGTGAGGGTTTGGTACATGCATGTCTAGATGAACCATCATTCATGCCGTCATATATTGTTCAGGTTTCTGACCGTTCTACTATTTTCCAGTATTGGCATAGCTATCAGAAGGTCTACACGTTTCATGTTGTGCTGTTCTCAGAGAATGAAATCGTAGCTACATGGTGTAAGCTAATAGCCTGGGTGAAATCAATTAATTGTGCCTAATCATGTCGGAATTGCATAGAATCTAGCGTTGTATGGGGGAGCCGAGGCGATCACCATAGTCTACGTTACATGACTAAAGTAGTCTATGCACAGCGATGTACAATATATCTAAAATGTGAATATGTATTCCGAATGCCCTCCTTCAAATGGAATGACTCCCTGGACGGTGATGAGAGCCAACCTACATGTACTCGTTATTTGAGGACACAAGCTTACAATGTATACGTAGCCGAAACACATTGTCATAGGTCACGTTACTATCTCACTGACACGACTTGCACTTTTACACAGCAGTCTAATTACATATATATACCTGAAGTATATACTTACCGTTCACAGAACAATGCAGTAACAGTTGTTCATGCCGAGAAACAGGGATCGGAAGTTGATCTGAGTCCACGGTGTAGTTCAAAGTTCATTCTGATGTCAAAGTTCACCTATTGAATTACATCAAGGCCGTGTATTTTGTATGTTAATGTAATATGTGAACCCTTTAAAACTAGATTCGAGTCACCTGATACGACCCTGCTTGGCAAAGAGTAAATTAAAGTAAGAAGTTGTGAAATAACAGAAAGAGAACAATAAATGCATAAATAAGAATGAAATAACACAAAGGGAAATGTATCTAAATTCCTGTGGGAAAGAAGGCAAGTCTTGAAAATTGGCAATTTTTGGGCACTTCTTACATGTCTTGGCAAATGTTACATGGCTTGAAAATAACCCTTTTTTGTTCATATCTAGATCCCGGCACGTCTATCACCTTAAAGTTTATGTGTTTATTTATGTCAAATGTATGTTCAATCTACAAATTAAAGTGAGAACTTTTTATTACATTTTATGTCGTGGTTTTCGTCACATCGAAATATTCATTCAGTAGCGGCAGCGAACTTCTAAAGTTAGTATTTCAAGAAATGTCAACTCATCATTGACATTTTCTTTTCCTTGAAAACAGAAAAGTGGCATTGGCGATGGGGTTTGTACCATTCATTTAAATTCATACCAGACACACATACGACATACACGCATATACTTATACTTATATTATTCAAAACACTATGTCTTTTAGATCTGGTAGAATGTACTTATACTATAGAGGGTATACAAGCATATCGGCTTCTTTCCCTTCTTTATTGGACACCTGGTCATCCGATTGCATAGTTGCATTCAGGTGTAGGTAAATGACATGGGGGAGGAGGGGGCGGGTGGCGAAAAACTGGTTTGAACTTGCGAAGAACACAGTAAACTGTTTACAAAGAAAGCTTTTTAAGTTAAGTTAAAGCCAGATACTTATTAACATAACTTAACCGAGGTTCAGAAGTGCTATAGATTTTATTGATATTGTTACACTGTATGATAAGATCTGCTAAACGACTTTCGACATTCGCTATAACAATTGCAAGATTATATTTAAATCATTCTCTTGAAACAATTTTACAAAGTTACCGATCAAGGAGGGGTGATTAGCTGTATAAGTGTTTTAATATCTACTGACATATACCTTATCAAGGATATCATAACTGTATTGCTTACAAACGACCACAATTCATTTTCATCAACACACGCGATGTACTGCACCGCTTCAAAACCTGTACACATTATAATTTACATTTTGCCTTATCACACTTGGCAAACTGGATGAAGCATTTGACCACTGACAATCGAGTTGAAGTTTTGAAAATGTTGAACTGCAATGCGCTCGAATTCTCCCTGTCTTCTTTAACTTGTACTTGTAATTTATCACGAAGAACCGACTCCCTGTTATACACGATAGATAGCCGGGTTATATCACGTGTAGCTATGTCTTTGATAACACTGGTCGCCATGTTCGCAACATTCAGACAGTCCCGGATGTAATACGTGTTATGCTTGTGATCCATGAAATCTAAGTCACTGGGGAGAACTTCCAGCTGATACTCAAAGACTGCATCATCAAACGTATCTTCCCGACTGAACTTGTAAAACGGTGGACTTGGTTTCCCAGCGGCGTTTCTTTGTCGCTCTCGTAGACTCCTGCTGACAGGTATGGAACCGCGTGTATTTAAGTCAAAACAGACTTCCTGTGCTGTACAAGTCGCTAAAATTTCGTTACCGTTTGATTTTCGTAACTCTTGGTAGCAGGTGATAGAACTTCTTCCGATATGAACTATCTTAGTTGAGATGTTTACTTGTGTATCGAAGTGCTCCATGCGAATGGTATAATAGCCTGGAAAAATCGCACACTCTATAGCGCGAGTCACTTGCGTGCGTGCAGAAGTTGTTGGTACGCTGATATAATTTGGAAAGTCGACGTCTAACCGGGACTTCACTGACTCAAATAAGTTTACCAGGTTCCATACGGCATATCTACCTGCAAAAGAAAACACATCAAAATATTTTCCTTTTTTAATTGTAAAAGAGGAAGACTTCGATTCGGGAATATGAACAATATTTTTCAGTCGTTCCACCCATCTCTGTTGCTGCTGTCGCTATCCATCAAATTACATTTCTGTTGGCACACAAACAATCGGGTTCGTACTCAATTCACGACTGTTTACATACTGACATCAAGTCAATGTACTGCCATGCCTCAAAGAGTAATTCAACTAATCGCTGAAGAAGGAACGAACTGTGTAATAAAGATTTAGTGTAATTGTCGACGTTGGGTAAACATGAACGGACGGATATAGCTAGCTACTGATGCTTTTGAAACTGTGCCTAAATCTGACCTCTTCGTATCCTAAATATAGCACTGAAGACTTGGGGTCGTTGACTGGGGGGGGGGGGGGGCTTTATGGTATGCAAAGAGCGTTTACTTAGTTTACGTTCAGTTTTACCCGTTATCATTACCTGTTCTGTCAAAGTCACCATACGACAGTGAATCAATCTCATGAACTGCTCCAGTGCCATCTTCAGACAGTGTACACTTCATCTTGATAAATCTAAAAGTTAGTGGTAAGAAAGATATCATGATTGAACTGCTACTATTAAACAAATATCAATTAAAGGTGTACAATCTACCTGGTAGAGTTCTAATAAGGTATACGGATAACAATGTGACGTCATTTGTTAGTTACCAATAAATGTCTTAAAACTCGGTAGTCTTGCTGCTAGACGTTCGGGCTTTCTTTCGATGCTATAACTATAAGCGAACGAAGTTCGCATGTGAGGGCTTGCTCGGATGTTCCATCCTCGATAGCGTTGTTCGGCTGTGTGTCGTATTCTATCGGAAGAACATCCGAGGTCTAGCTGATAGACTAAAAACTCGGCTGCCTCGAATTTAAAAGTTTGTGAATGTTATATTCCATCTAAAATGCTGTCTCCTCTCTGATTTAAGCGTTACTGAGTGTGTAAGCTTAACATTATGTACATTTGTTACACTGGCATTTGACAGAAAGTGCGCCCTCAGTTACAAACTACATGTATGCCACTCAAGTTTTTGAAATGATTCCTTAACTACAATTGTTCACCGTAAACTCAATTGACAACTTCAATATTCATGATTTTCGTCTTGTATATTAGATATGGCGATTCTAACATCTTGGTGTTACACTTTGATTTGCATGTCATTTAAACCTCTACACACAGCCTAATACACCCTCCCGCAGGGGGGGCTCCCATAGCCGAAGGGTAGCCCATAGACAGGGTCTAAGTTTGGGCGTCTGAGTGTGTGGTCGTTTTTGCATTTGATTTGTCTGGAAATGGGTCCTAGGAGAGGGAATAGGAGGTGGATCATATCGACGATTGATTAAAAAGTGTAATATGATTACTAGCTATTCACGTGCTGTTTGAAAGGGGGTAGGCTTAGTGATTTGCTATCGTTCGAAAAGGAGTAGAAATCTGAATCTCTCTTACTCGCCACCCATCACAAATTTCCTCGGCGTGTACCCCCCCCCCCCCTTTCCCCCTACAGAACACGCAGTTGCACATGATGTATTCGATGTCCCTACTGTTCACTTCATGGCGTCAAAATGTCGAAAGCCACAGAGTTCACTTGCCTATAAAGTCCCTTTTCTGTTATCAGTTATTCTTAGTTTAGTTACCCCAAAGGAAACTAGCAGTAGGTTGATTCAATTGATGCACTTGAAAAAAAGAATTAATTGACAGACCCTTTCTATATTTTCCTCCATTGCGTAGTTGTATACGTACACAGCAGTATCTCCTACATATCAATAGGCCTACATAACAACTATGGTTGATTTCTGGGGTTGGATTAACCACCAAACTGCGCATGTCCGGTCAGACTGGTTTATAGTGAGGGTTTGGTACATGCATGTCTAGATGAACCATCATTCTATGCCGTCATATATTGTTCAGGTTTCTGAACGTTCTACTATTTTCCAGTATTGGCATAGCTATCAGAAGGTTTACACGTTTCATGTTGTGCTGTTCTCAGAGAATGAAATCGTAGCTACATGGTGTAAGCTAATAGCCTGGGTGAAATCAATTAATTGTGCCTAACATGTCGGAATTGCATAGAATCAAGCGTTGTATGGGGGAGCCGAGGCGATCACCATAGTCTACATTCCATGACTAAAGTAGTCTATGCACAGCGATGTACAATATATCTAAAATGTGAATATGTATTCCGAATGCCCTCCTTCAAATGGAATGACTCCCTGGACGGTGATGAGAGCCAACCTACATGTACTCGTTATTTGAGGACACAAGCTTACAATGTATACGTAGCCGAAACACATTGTCATAGGTCACGTTACTATCTCACTGACACGACTTGCAGTTTTACACAGCAGTCTAGTTACATATATATACCTGAAGTATATACTTACCGTTCACAGAACAATACAGTAACAGTTGTTCATGCCGAGAATCAGGGATCGGAAGTTGATCTGAGTCCACGGCATAGTGCAAAGTTCATTCTGATGTCAAAGTTCACCTATTAAATTCCCTGGTTAAATTACATCAAGGCCGTTTATTTTGTATGTTAATGTAATATGTGAACCCTTTAAAACTGGAATCGGGTCACCTGATATGACCCTGCTTGGCAAAGAGTAAATTAAAGTAAGAAGTTGTGAAATAACAGAAAGAGAACAATAAATGCATAAATAAGAATGAAATAACACAAAGGGAAATGTATCTAAATCCTGTGGGAAAGAAGGCAAGTCTTGAAAATTGGCAATTTTTTGGCACTTCTTACATGTCTTGGCAAATGTTACATGGCTTGAAAATAACCCTTTTTTGTTCATATCTAGCTCCCGGCACGTCTATCACCTTAAAGTTTATGTGTTTATTTATGTCAAATGTATGTTCAATCTACAAATTAAAGTGAGAACCTTCACATATTACATTTTATGTCGTGGTTTTCGTCACATCGAAATATTCATTCAGTAGCGGCAGCGAACTTCTAAAGTTAGTATTTCAAGAAATGTCAACTCATCATTGACATTTTCTTTTCCTTGAAAACAGAAAAGTGGCATTGGCGATGGGGTTTGTACCATTCATTTAAATTCATACCAGACACACATACGACATACACGCATATACTTATACTTATATTATTCAAAACACTATGTCTTTTAGATCTGGTAGAATGTACTTATACTATAGAGGGTATACAAGCATATCGGCTTCTTTCCCTTCTTTATTGGACACCTGATCATCCGATTGCATAGTTGCATTCAGGTGTAGGTAAATGACATGGGGGAGAAGGGGCGGGTGGCGAAACACTGATTTGAACATACGAATAACACAGTAAACTGTTTACAAAGAAAGTTTTTTAAGTTAAGTTAAAGCCAGATACTTATTAACATAACTTAACCGAGGTTCAGAAGTGCTATAGATTTTATTGATATTGTTACACTGTATGATAAGATCTACTAAACGACTTTCGACATTCGCTATAACAATTGCAAGATTATATTTAAATCTCTTGAAACAATTTTACAAAGTTACCGATCAAGGAGGGGTGATTAGCTGTATAAGTGTTTTAATATTTACTGACATATACCTTGTCAACGATATCATAACTGTATTGCTTACAAACGACCACAATTCATTTTCATCAACACACGCGATGTACTGCACCGCTTCAAAACCTGTACACATTATAATTTACATTTTGCCTTATCACACTTGGCAAACTGGATGAAGCATTTGACCACTGACAATCGAGTTGAAGTTTTGAAAATGTTGAACTGCAATGCGCTCGAATTCTCCCTGTCTTCTTTAACTTGTACTTGTAATTTATCACCAAGAACCGACTCCCTGTTATACACGATAGATACCCGGGTTATATCACGTGTAGCTATGTCTTTGATAACACTGGTCGCCATGTTCGCAACATTCAGACAGTCCCGGATGTAATACGTATTATGCTTGTGATCCATGAAATCTAAGTCACTGGGGAGAACTTCCAGCTGATACTCAAAGACTGCATCATCAAACGTATCTTCCCGACTGAACTTGTAAAATGGTAGACTTGGTTTCCCAGTGGCGTTTCTTTGTCGCTCTCGTAGACTCCTGCTGACAAGTATGGAACTGCGTGTATTTATGTCAAAACAGACTTCCTGAGCTGTACAAGTCGCTAAAATTTCGTTACTGTTTGATTTTCGTAACTCTTGGTAGCAGGTGATAGAACTTCTTCCGATATGAACTATCTTAGTTGAGATGTTTACTTGTGTATCGAAATGCTCCATGCGAATGGTATAATAGCCTGGAAAAATCGCACACTCTATAGCACGAGCCACTTGCGTGCGTGCAGAAGTTGTTGGTACGCTGATATAATTTGGAAAGTCGACGTCTAACCGGGACTTCACTGACTCAAATAAGTTTACCAGGTTCCATACGGCATATCTACCTGCAAAAGAAAACACATCAAAATATTTTCCTTTTTTAATTGTAAAAGAGGAAGACTTCGATTCGGGAATATGAACAATATTTTTCAGTCGTTCCACCTATCTCTGTTGCTGCTGTCGCTATCCATCAAATTACAATTTTGTTGGCAAACAAACAATCGGGTCCGTACTCAATTCACGACTGTTTACACACTGACATCAAGTCAATGTACTGTCATGCCTCAAAGAGTAATTCAACTAATCGCTGAAGAAGGAACGAACTGTGTAATAAAGATTTAGTGTAATTGTCGACTTTGGGTAAAGATGAACGGACGGATATAGCTAGCTATTGATGCTTTTGAAACTGTGCCTAAATCTGACCTCTTCGTATCCTAAATATAGCACTGAAGACTTGGGGTCGTTGACTGGGGGGGGGGGGGGGGGGGCTTTATGGTATGCAAAGAGCGTTTACTTAGTTTACGTTCAGTTTTACCCGTTATCATTACCTGTTCTGTCAAAGTCACCATACGACAGTGAATCAATCTCATGAACTGCTCCAGTGCCATCTTCAGACAGTGTACACTTCATCTTGATAAATCTAAAAGTTAGTGGTAAGAAAGATATCATGATTGAACTGCTACTATTAAACAAATACCAATTAAAGGTGCACAATCTACCTGGTAGAGTTCTAATAAGGTATACGGATAACAATGTGACGTCATTTGTTAGTTACCAATAAATGTCTTAAAACTCGGTAGTCTTGCTGCTAGACGTTCGGGCTTTCTTTCGATGCTATAACTATAAGCGAACGAAGTTCGCATGTGAGGGCTTGCTCGGATGTTCCATCCTCGATAGCGTTGTTCGGCTGTGTGTCGTATTCTATCGGAAGAACATCCGAGGTCTAGCTGATAGACTAAAAACTCGGCTGCCTCGAATTCAAAAGTTTGTGAATGTTATATTCCATCTAAAATGCTGTCTCCTCTCTGATTTAAGCGTTACTGAGTGTGTAAGCTTAACAGTATGTACATTTGTTACACTGGCATTTGGCAGAAAGTGCGCCCTCAGTTACAAACTACATGTATGTCACTCAAGTTTTTGAAATGATTCCTTAACTACAATTGTTCACCGTAAACTCAATTGACAACTTTTTTTTTTTTTTTTTAAATTTTTTTTTAAATTTTTTTTTAATTTACGTACAAAACAAAGAAGTATACAGCACACAAGGAAAAACAGAACGAAAAGAATACTAAGAAAGGCTAGAGAAAATTTGACTTGCATCCAAAGAGTTTGATTTTGTGGAAAAAAAAACAAAAAAAAACAGCAACTAAACTTCAACTAATGACGTGTTCGTATTTACACAAAATTGGTGCAAAGGTAGCCACTTCATTTGATGGAAATTTACTTTATCATTTGCCCTAGCATTAAATAGTTCTATATTATATATGTTACAAAGTAATAAATTGAATTCCCTAAAGGATGGTTTCTGTTCCTTTAATTTTACCCAGTAGATATATTTCCGAATAACTAAAGAAACAAAATTTATAATCATTCTTTCTTGTGGGTCACCAAGAATCATACATAGCTTAGACGGAAATGACGACAAACTTAGCGAATTACCCATTACATTGATAACTTCGCCCCACAGGGCCTTAGTATCCTTACATTTAAAAAAAAGGTGTTCCAACGTTTCTGGTTCTTCTTGACAAATCCCACAAAGAAATTTTGGGTACTTTGCTGGATTATAATGATGAAGTTGCTGATTTGTATAAAGAATATTATGTAAAAGCTTGAATTGGAATTCTCTTGACTTACTTTCATTGGAAACTTTAAAACTAAGCTCATACAACTTTTTCCAATTTAGGCCAGTGAAAGTTAAACATTTCTCAAGGGTTTCCTCAGTGTTTGGCTTCACAATTCTATTTTCTAAAAGTTTACTCTTTAGAACCGTCTTTGAAAGTGACTCAAACAAAATTCTTTCATTTCCAATATTAATATAGATATCGTTAGTTGAATGCCCTAACTGCTTAGCTTTTAAAAATTCTGGGATAGAATGTATCAATCCCATCCATTTCAGTTTGTGATTTAAAGTCAACCCCTTCTGTTCAAATATATGCCATGGAACTAACGATTGGCCATGAAAAAAATCCGACACAGAGGAAAAACCCACTTCCTGGAATTTGCCATAGTACACAGACTTCCTATCTACTAAGATGTGTTTATTATTCCAAATCAACTGATCATGATCCTTGTCCCCCAAGTTATTTACTTCGGACCAAATATCCACACTCACCGATGAAATCTGTCAGGTACACAGGTAAAAGCGTTCTTTTAAAGTTACATTTCAATAAAAGCGGTCCCCCAACGTTCTTAATCTTATCAAGTACTAACATTTTCCAAGGGTGAATACAATCACTACAAAATAATTGCTTAAGTATAAGAATCCTTTGAGCACTCTTCATAAGAAAAAGGTCAGGTATTTTGAGACCACCATGGCCCACCTCCCCAATCATAACTTTTCTAGCAACCCTATCCCTTCCCTCCCATAGAAAATCATAAATTAATTTGTGTATTTCATTTATTATGTCATTTGGTATCGTCGTATTAATCAAAATATAGGTCAGTTTCGAGAGCGCTAATGTTTTTATAACTTGAATTTTTCCAATAAGACTTAATTTTCTACATTTCCATTGCTTTAATATATTTTTTAGATTTTCTATTGGTTTTGTATTCTCCAATTGGGCAGCAGCTTTATTGTGTGAAAAATGTATACCAACAATTTTAATGGTTGAGGTGGGCCATCTGACCCCGAAATGCCTGTCCTTCCGGGTGCTCCAGTTACCAAGCCAGACAGCTTCACATTTCTCAATATTAATCTTTAAACCTGAAATATCGTCAAACTTTCCAAGGACTTTAAACAGAACGTTGGCTGACTCCACAGAGTCTAAAAAACATGTCATATCATCGGCAAAAGCAGATTCTTTGGCTTCAAAACCTGGGACCCTTATACCCTTAATATCTGAATTAGATTTGATAGAAAATAACAGTGTTTCTAAAACCAAAATAAAAAGAAGAGGAGATAGGGGGTCTCCTTGCCTGACTCCCCGTTCAATTCTAAAATAGCCGGTACTATATCCATTATTCATAACCGTGCATTCAATATTACAATATAAAGCTTTGACCCACTTAATAAAAGAAGCGCCAAAATCGAAATGATCCAGAACTTTAAAAAGAAATTCCCAGCACACCGTGTCAAATGCTTTTTCGAAGTCAATTGCCAATAAAATACCTGGTATTGATTTTTCTGAAGTATAATGGAAAATTTCATCAATAAATCTGATATAGTCACCAATTTTTCTACCTTTTACAAAAGCCGACTGAGTTATTCCTATAATAGATGGAAGGGTTTGTTCCATTCGGCGAGCCAAACATTTAGACACAAGTTTCATATCAAAATTCATTAAAGAGATGGGCCTCCAATTCTTTAGAAATTGTTGGTCTCTCCCTGGTTTCTCTATTAAAGTGATTATACTTTGTCTCTGTGAGTTGGAAAATTCTCCACGAAAATAACCCAAATTTAAAGCATCTAAAACAAACTGTCCTACTACTGGCCAAAAAGTAACATAAAATTCCTTTGTCAGGCCATCATTACCTGGACTTTTATTTTTAGGAAACGTGTTTAAGACCTGGTATAACTCATCCATGGTTAATGGACCATCACAAATATTACTCTGCTCTGGAAGTAGCCTTGGTAGATCCTGACTCAAGAAATCTTTCATTTTAGATGCAACGGTATTACTTTTCCTATATAAATCTAAATAAAATACCTTAATTTCCTTGAGAATCTCACTAGGCTTTTCTAAAGTGTTGGTTTCTTTATTCTTCAACCTCCGAATAATTGTTTTATTTTTCTTTGCCTTTTCCAGACCAAGAAAATACTTGTTATTTTTTTCACCTTTTTCATACCACAGAGCACGAGAACGAATAATGGAACCTTGCATAATATATTCATATTCTTTTTCTAGTTCTCCCTTGGCTACTTCCAGATGTCTATAATTTTCTTCACTTGGAGTGTCAGAACAAATGTTATCCAAATTCTTAACTTTACTTTCAAGATCTGCAATCTTATCCCTTCTAAGTTTAGCTTTTTCTTTGCTATATGAGATAGTAAATTCACGAATTTTAAACTTTAAAAACTCCCAAATAATGATCTTATTTTCACTAGTACAATTATGAGCCCACAAATCAATACTATCACTTAGGTTTTTTGTAAACCTTTCATCATGAATAAGACTTTCATTAAATTTCCAATGACCCGGGCCACGCTTACAATCGTCGTTCTGTAAAATTAATGAAACAGCTGAATGATCGGAATCCACACCTGGACTTATCTCAATTGTTTTCACACTTTGTTGCAAGCAATCAGAAATCAAAAAATAATCTAATCTACTTTGAATCAAGTTTGGAAGGCGTCAATATTCATGATTTTCGTCTTGTATATTATATATGGCGATTCTAACATCTTGGTGTTACACTTTGATTTGCATGTCATTTAAACCTCTACACACAGCGTAATACACCCTTGCGCAGGGGGGGGGGGGCTCCCATAGCCGAAGGGTAGCCCATAGACAGGGTCTAAGTTTGGGCGTCTGAGTCTGTGGTCGTTTTTGCATTTGATTTGTCTGGAAATGGGTCCTAGGAGAGGGAATAGGAGGTGGATCATATCGACGATTGATAAAAAAGTGTAATATGATTACTAGCTATTCACGTGCGGTTTGAAAGGGGGTAGGCTTAGTGATTTGCTATCGTTCGAAAAGGAGTAGAAATCTGAATCTCTCTTACTCGCCACCCATCACAAATTTCCTCGGCGTGTACCCCCCCCCCTTTCCCCCTACAGAACACGCAGTTGCACATGATGTATTCGATGTCCCTACTGTTCACTTCATGGCGTCAAAATGTCGAAAGCCTCAGAGTTCACTTGCCTATAAAGTCCCTTTTCTGTTATCAGTTATTCTTAGTTTAGTTACCCCAAAGGAAACTAGCAGTAGGTTGATTCAATTGATGCACTTGAAAAAAAGAATTAATTGACGGACCCTTTCTATATTTTCCTCCATTGCGTAGTTGTATACGTACACAGCAGTATCTCCTACATATCAATAGGCCTACATAACAACTATGGTTGATTTCTGGGGTTGGATTAACCACCAAACTGCGCATGTCCGGTCAGACTGGTTTATAGTGAGGGTTTGGTACATGCATGTCTAGATGAACCATCATTCATGCCGTCATATATTGTTCAGGTTTCTGATCATTCTACTATTTGCTACTATTGGCATAGCTATCAGAAGGTCTACACGTTTCATTTTGTGCTGTTCTCAGAGAACGAAATCGTATCTACATGTTGTAAGCTAATAATAGCCTGGGTGAAATCAATTAATTGTGCCTAGCATGTCGGAATTGCATAGAATCTAGCGTTGTATGGGGGAGCCGAGGCGATCACCATAGTCTACGTTACATGACTAAAGTAGTCTATGCACAGCGATGTACAATATATATAAAATGTGAATATGTATTCCGAATGTCCTCCTTCAAATGGAATGACTCCCTGGACGGTGATGAGAGCCAACCTACACATACTCGATATTTGAGGACACAAGCTTACAATGTATACGTAGCCGAAACACATTGTCATAGTTCACGTTACTATCTCATTGACACGACTTGCACGTTTACACAGCAGTCTAATTACATATATATACCTGAAGTATGTACTTACCGTTCACAGAGCAATACAGTAACAGTTGTTCATGCCGAGAAACAGGGATCGGAAGTTGATCTGAGTCCACGGCATAGTGCAAAGTTCATTCTGATGTCAAAGTTCACCTATTAAATTCCCTGGTTAAATTACATCAAGGCCGTTTATTTTGCATGTTAATGTAATATGTGAACCCTTTAAAACTGGAATCGGGTCACCTGATATGACCCTGCTGGCAATGAGTAAATAAAAGTAAGAAGTTCTGAAATAACAGAAAGAGAACAATAAATGCATAAATAAGAATGAAATAACACAAAGGGAAATGTATCTAAATTCCTGTGGGAAAGAAGGCAAGTCTTGAAAATTGGCAATTTTTTGGCACTTCTTACATGTCTTGGCAAATGTTACATGGCTTGAAAATAACCCTTTTTTGTTTATATCTAGCTCCCGGCACGTCTATCACCTTAAAGTTTATGTGTTTAGTTTATGTCAAATGTATGTTCAATCTACAAATTACAGTGAGAACTTTCACACATTACATTTTATGTCGTGGTTTTCGTCACATCGAAATATTCATTCATTCATCAGTAGCGGCAGCGAACTTCTAAAGTTAGTATTTCAAGAAATGTCAACTCATCATTGACATTTTCTTTTCCTTGAAAACAGAAAAGCGGCATTGGCGATGGGGTTTGTACCATTCATTTAAATTCATACCAGACACACATACGACATACACGCATATACTTATACTTATATTATTCAAAACACTATGTCTTTTAGATCTGGTAGAATGTACTTATACTATAGAGGGTATTCAAGCATATCGGCTTCTTTCCCTTCTTTATTGGACACCTGATCATCCGATTGCATAGTTGCATTCAGGTGTAGGTAAATGACATGGGGGGAGGGGGCGGGTGGCGAAAAACTGGTTTGAACTTGCGAAGAACACAGTAAACTGTTTACAAAGAAAGCTTTTTAAGTTAAGTTAAAGCCAGATACTTATTAACATAACTTAACCGAGGTTCAGAAGTGCTATAGATTTTATTGATATTGTTACACTGTATGATAAGATCTGCTAAACGACTTTCGACATTCGCTATAACAATTGCAAGATTATATTTAAATCTCTTGAAACAATTTTACAAAGTTACCGATCAAGGAGGGGTGATTAGCTGTATAAGTGTTTTAATATCTACTGACATATACCTTGTCAACGATATCATAACTGTATTGCTTACAAACGACCACAATTCATTTTCATCAACACACGCGATGTACTGCACCAATTCAAAACCTGTACACATTATAATTTACATTTTGCCTTATCACACTTGGCAAACTGGATGAAGCATTTGACCACTGACAATCGAGTTGAAGTTTTGAAAATGTTGAACTGCAATGCGTTCGAATTCTCCCTGTCTTCTTTAACTTGTACTTGTAATTTATCGCCGAGAACCGACTCCCTGTTATACACGATAGATAGCCGGGTTATATCTCGTGCAGCTATGTCTTTGATAACACTGGTCGCCATGTTCGCAACATGCAGACAGTCCCGGATGTAATGCGTATTATGCTTATGATTACCGAAACCTAAGCTACTGGGGAGAACTTCCAGCTGATACTCAAAGACTGCATCATCAAACGTATCTTCCCGATTGAACTTGTAAAATGATGGACTTGGTTCCCCAATGGCGTTTCTTTGTCGCTCTCGCAGACCCCTGCTGACAGGTACAGCCCCGCGCGTTTTCAAATCAAAACAGACTTGCTGCGTTGTGCAAGTCGCTAAAATGTCGTTACTGTTTGACTTTCGTAACTCTTGGTAGTAGGTGATAGAACTTCTTCCGATGTGAACTATCTTAGTTGAGATTTGGACTTGTGTATCGAAATGTTGAATGCGAATGGTATAATAGCCTGGAAAAATCGTGCACTCTATAGCACGAGCAATTTGCGTGCGTGCAGAGGTTGTTGGTACACTGAAATAATTTGGAAAGTCGACGTCTAACCGATACCTTACTGACTCAAATAAGTTCACCAGGTTCCATACGGCATATCTACCTGCAAAATAAAACAGATAAAAATATTTTCCTTTGTTAATTGTAAAACAGAGAGGTGAATACTGTCGGGGAATGTGAACAATATTTGTCAGTCGTTTTCTCATTTCTGACCCACCTATCTCTGTTGCTGCTGTCGCCTACCATCAAATTACAATTTTGTTGGCAAACAAATAATTGGTCCGTACTCAATTCAAGACTGTTTACATACTAACATCAAGTCAATGTACTGTCATGCCTCAAATAGTAATTCAACTAATCGCTGAAGAATGAACGAACTGTGTAATAGAGATTCAGTGTAATTGTCGGTGTTGGGCAAACATGAACGAAAAGTTATAGTACATAGTGAGGCTTTTGTAACTGTGCCTAATCGATAGTTCAGACTGTCTTCGTATCCTAAAAAACTGGGGCATCAGGGTATACAAAGAGCGTTAGTTTACGTAGCGGTTGCGTTTTACCCCCGTTATCATTACGTTACATACCAGTTCTGTCAAAATCACCATACGACAGTGAATCAATCTCGTGAACTGCTTCAGTGCCATCTTCAAAAAGTGTACACTTCATCTTGATAAATCTAAATAAAAGTGAGTGGTAGGAAGGAAATCATAACTGAACTGCTACTAAGAAACAGATATAAATTAAAAGGGCACAATCTGTATATGGTAGAGTTCTCATAATGTATACGGATAACACTGTGACGTCATTTATTATTTACCAAATTAGTTACCAATGATTGAACGGCTGCTAAGAAACAAATAAAAATTAAAGGGGCACAATCTTAACTTGGTAGAGCTCTCATCAGTTATACAGATAAACCCGTGACGTCATTTATTATTGGACGAAAACTTAGTATAGCACCTATATACTGATTGCAAGGATGATAATTTACCTTGGCTTGACGAGGAGTGTGCCGTTAAGAAGCAAGTTCTTTGATAGAAATCTGAATATTTTGAGAGGTGAGAAAAGTAAACAGACAAAATATGATAACTTCTCCATCAAATTATAGAATCACACTGCGAAATGCTCAGTTTAAGTAAAACGAGGAGCAGACATCTAAATTACTCTCACTACGTACGAAGAATGCTAAAGAGTATTGGAAGCTGTTACGTAGCTGTGTGTCAAAATGATGTTAAAATCTGTGTGTCAGATTTTGCAGATTTTTCCAGAGATGTAAAATAATCCAGATGATATTTTTTACAGGGTTGAATACGATATTGCTTTTAGATTTGGCCGTTTTCCTTTAGACGAAACACAGGCTATTTTCAGTATGATTACGTTAGAGGAACGTAGGTATGCTATAAATTAGTTGGGTAACAGTAAAGTGCAGGGCCAGATAAGATTTTGAATAAATTCTTAATTCGTGTCTCTCCGAATTTATTTTCTGTGTTACATACTTTATTTAATATTATTTTTCATAAAGGATACTTTCCTGAACTCTGGTCTTTAGGAGATATTACACCATTACATAAGAATGGTAGTGGACATGTGGTGGGAAATTTTATCGTGGAATTACTTTACCTAGCACCATTGGGAAATTATTTACTAGAACTCTAAATAACAGACTTGCGAGATGGGCCGAAAATTATTCAGTTTATATTGAGGCACAAGCGGGGTTCAGAAATGTTATGGGAACAATCGATGATAATTTCGTACTGCATGATCTAATAACACATATTCTAAATAGTGGAAGGAAACTTTATTGTGGTTTTATTGATTTTACAAAGGCGTTTGATTATGTCGTAAGAGACAATCTTTGGCATAAATTAATAAAGCTTGGAGTTCGCGGTAAAGTGCTAATATTATTATGTCTATGTATGAAGCTGCAAAATCTCGAGTTAAAATTAATAACACGTTAAATAGTGAATTCAGTATACATAGAGGTGTTCGGCAAGGCGAATGTATCTCGCCATTTTTTGTTTTTGTTTTTGTTTTTTAAACAAAATAAGTCATATTGCACCATAACAAAATGATCATTCAAGATGTCTATCATTCAACCAAATAAAAAATCAAACAATAAATCGATCGATCGATCGATCAATGACATGCTCGCTGAACCCTGTGATCCAACTATAAATGGCAGTGCACAGGCGTTGCTGACGAGTCACCGGCAGACGTTACCGGCAACTCTCGTGACTGTAGACTCGGGTACTACTACTCTATCATATGCTTACAGAGACACGTCTCTTTCGTATTGGGTCTGTGCCTCTATCAATTTTAGTAGTATCAGTAGATGTTTACGCTTCCTGTAATCTCTAGCTTTTATTCAATCATCCTTTGGAAATAAAGACAATCCGTTTTTAGCCACGCTACGATCGACTTCATAGAGAATGAAATCGTGTCTACGTGCTAAAGCCTAGTTAATGGTAGTGCCTATAGCATATCGGAGTAGCACTGAATCCGGGTGGGAGCCCAAGATATCACCAGGGTCAAAGTTATTATACGACGAAATAAAGTAGTCTATGTACATCAATGTATATCAACGTGGCTATACCGAAGGTCATATTTCAACAATAACTCGTGACTCCCTGAACGGTGATGGCATCGAATCTGAAGAATCGAACTCGTTATGACAGACAATGCAGCCGAAACACTTCGCCATGTTACTATCTCGCAATGCACGTTTGATTTACACAGCAATCTTATAACATAAGCCTAAAGTATACCTACCGTTCATACAGTAAAATTATAGCTGTTAAAAACGTTCCTGCCGAGAAGCCTTGAGTAGACCTCAGTGTAGTCCACAAGTCCACGTTCATTCAGAGGTCAAAGTTCACCTATTGAATTGCATCAAGGACGTTTGTTTGTATTACGTAAACCCACAAAACTGAAAAGCAGGTCGCACCAGGGTCGCACGATATGAGCCTGCTTGGCAAAAATTTAATTAACCAAGGAAATAAAGAAACTGTGAAATAAGTGAATGTTCTGTCATTGTTAAATGTATTTGAATTTCTGTTTGGAAATTTAAGAGTGGAAAGTCTAGAAAATTGCCAATTTTCTTGAGAAATGATACGCGTCTGGGAAATAAGATTTTCTGTCATATATATAGATGCAGGTAAGTCTCTTCTACCGTTTTGATTTAAATCACATGTATCTTAAGCTTATGAATAAACCGTGTGAGGTCAGAATATGATATTTAGATCATTTCTGATCACAATGAAAACATTAAACCATGGTATCAATACTGCTTTTATCCCTAGCCCCCCCCCAACCAACAACAACAACGCCAAAACAAAAGCAAAACAAAACAAACTAACTAACTAACAAGCAAGCAAAACAAACAAACAAGGCCATATGTTGAAGGAGGTCTGTTAGTTCCATATTAAGCACAGATTCCAAACGAAATGTTGCACGTGTATAGAATATATAGCAACAAATTCAAATCTACCATACTTCCAAATAAATTTTCTTGTAGCTTTATATATCCAACAAATAGAAGAAGAAAAAAACCATATGGTCACCATATCATTTTTATACCACAAAGCGAAATCCCTTTACTTCACCTGTAAAACGAGTTGTTTCAGTCCAATACTGACGGCGTGCGCATTTATTGACCTTTGACATTGTCCTTATTATGACATCATAGTACAGCTCGTCTTGTTCTGTGCTACTTTGGCAAGTGTCATCTCAATCGTACAATATATAAGTAGAACAACGAAAACTTAAGATGTCACACTCATTCACTTCGTAGAATGAAAGAATTCGAGTAATTGTTTCACATGTGCCATAATTCTCGATCGTCGCTCACATTTGAGTACAGCAGAGAGCAGCTTCGATTTACTTTTCGGTTTGTTTTCTTTGGAAAAATGATTAAGAATTGTTTTCAGTCATGATAAAAGAAATTGAATTGAATTGAATTTCATTATTTGATAAATAGTGACGTGTACTATCGAATATATGTTAATTTCTTTGTATACAATGTAAAATTGATTAGTTTTTACCCCGTTTCGTAAAATTGAAAGTAACATTGTCAGCAATAGACGTCTGGTTCTATATTTTTACCTTATTGAATTACAAACATTTCTTATGGCAGTAATAGATGTTTGGTTGAAATTGTCTAAAGTTTAATATTTCGTTCCTTAGAAGTGCGTCAAGTACAGAACGCGCAATACAAAACACACGGACGTCTTTAATAAAGTTGAATAAAATAATATGAACACGTTAATACGTCAATATACAATTCACAAGTAATGTATTTTCTTCAGCTCTCCTACTGTATATTGATAACCGATAACAGGATGAATGAATAAAACATTATCCTCATTTTAATAATAAACATTGGAATATATTAGCCATACATACATACATACATACATACATACATACATACACACACACACACACACACACACACACACACACACACACACATACATACATACATACATACATACATACATACATACATACATACATACATACATACATACATACATACATACATACATACAGTTGTCATGGTTTTTTACGAATCAATATATTACCTTAAATTTCAGTCAAATTCAAATTTCTAATACCCCATTGAAATTATTTGTGTTTTACCAAAATAAGGTAGTTGATGCCATAAACCAGGTGTGTCATTTCAAAGAACTGAACAGGTAATTCCATCAATTATGATGGATATTCATAAACTAATCTTCCGAATAATGACACACGGTCCAATTGTCGGTTGCAAAATGAGGATATAGTTTATTAACATATTGGGTTAATTTGCGATTCTTTGTTAAATTGCAATGAATTTAAATGTCAAAGTTGTTGAGGCATAAATGACTAATATTCTATATACAACCCATTTGAAATGATTAAAAAAATTGATACGCATATACATTTGGCTAATTAGCTGAAGACGTACGTGTGTTTTTATTTTCATTGTCTAAAAAAGTGTGGAAACTTAATTTCATTGACACTAGTAATTTGAGCTAAAATGATGTTAACGTTGGTTTAGCGTTTCACTAATGTGACATGATATTTTTTGCACACACTCAATCAACTTCTATTGCATAGTTGTTGTTGTTGCGAAAGAAACAATTACATAGATGCAGTGGGAATGTAGAAGGAGTTGATATATTGATTATCAGTTAGAAAATAAACAATTAAAATCATCAAGTTCATGTGTAATGTTTTCATTAGAAGTCTGTTTTACTGCACTGTGAAAGAATAGCAATGATTATCAGTGTTCAATGTGATTGGGCGAAGGGTCCTACTGTGTTTGACGTGTCTCTGTTATTGTTAGTCTATAGTTGAAATATCATGTCTATCTTTGTGTCAAAAACGTAATGTCCCATGGGTGAAACACCAAACCAACTTCATATTTAGCTGTAATACTATGCCAGAGAATTATCCACACACAATGCATTGGAATATCTATAACAACAAAATTTAGAAAGTGTACAATGCAAGAAGTACAATAACACACGTTAGTCGTACACATGGTTACAAATATGTGATATACAGTGTGGTTATACAAAATTCAAAAACCACATGTGTCTGTCTTTAAACATATGTGAACAAACAGAGGCTTAAAACGTAAAAAAGGGGGAAAACAGCTTTAAATATGTGACTCTTTCAAGACCTACTTAGAGTAAAGTTTAAAAATAATAACGTTGGCACAAGCGGATTGTTTCTGTATATTTGAACTTAAGGTTACAAAACTCCAACCCATTCTGAGTTTTAAAAATGAGGTGTCAACGTAAACACTTTGAAGAGGGGGTCAAAATTTTAATTTTAGAATCCAATATGGCGGCTCATTATTTTGTCAACAACATGGGAAAATGAACGATTCTTGAAAAATAAGACTAAATTGTTATTTGGTTATTTCAAAAGAACCAGGAACAAGCTTTTATAGGGCAACATTTGGCGAGATTTTAAGAAAAAAATTGTCTCCATGCAACAGTGTACCTTAAACGACAAAACAATCAAAATGTCTTTAATGAGTAAATGGTTGAGATGTCATTTTAATTCAAGTAAATTTGAAAGTAGTTAATAACCTAAAGTACCCTACAAACATAATATACATGTACAAATACACTATAACTCAAAACTAAATATTCACTCAAGAAATCTGCTTTCTCGGAAACAGCTAAATTTCCTTGTCTGACAAATTAAAAAGTTACGATTTAAGATTAATACAAGTCAAATGTATGTATATAATTATGCCATACGTACACATATATGCCATACGTACACAAATATGCCATACGTACGTACGTACACATATATGCCATACGTGCACATATACGTACACATATATGCCATATTTACACATATATGCCATATATACACATATATGCCATAAGTACACAAATATGCCATACATACATACGTACGTATATATATATATGCCATACATACACATATATGCCATACGTACACATATATGCCATACGTGTACATATATGCCATACGTACACATATACGCCATACATACATATATATGCAATACGTATACGTATATGCCATACATACACATATATGCCATACGTGTACATATATGCCATATGTACACATATATGCCATACGTACACATATGTCATACATATACGCCATACGTGCACATATACGCCATACGTACACATATATGCCATACGTATACACTGATATATGCCATACATACACATAAATGCAATCGAAAGGAAATATACCGCAAACCTATCTGAATGACCGACTGTTTATCGCTAAGTCTGTCTGTCTGTCTGTCTGTCTGTCTGTCTGTCTGCCTGTCGATAGGTAGGTACGTGTGCGCGACTGTCACTTGATACTGCTTTCCAGTTTGGATTTCTCTTGCATGCTTTTTGAACTCAGGTGAAAAAAAACTAGACAGTATTTTCGGCTCATGCATATTTTTGTGTCATAATTACTACTGTGTTAATAACGATAATTTCGTGCAGGCTTTAAAGATCAATGTTTCTTTCCCGTTAGTGCTGTCATGGTAGTGAACCAAGGATTAAATAAAACCTTTCTTGTGTTGTCCACCAATATTTGCTATGTACATTAGTCTTGCCAGATGACACTTTGATTTTAATCCCAATCTTAGCTGGACCTTTAACAATTGAGATCGACCAAAGATATTTCTGATGGCGATGGTGGCGCATCGTCTACCTCTACGGTCATTTCCCTATTGCTTTCCTCTTTCTCTAATTTCTTAATTTCTCCGTACTCTCTGAACCACCTGCCAGTAATTATGGCACAATCCAGAACAACAATAGTAATTAAGATTATGGCTAACAAGGCTGAAAATATGTAAGCTGGCAATGTCCGATAGGGATTATCCTGTATCTTCTTCTGTCGTTTTGGCGCTGGTCGCTCTGCCGATAGTGTGGTCATTATTGGCGGTTGCTCACGACATAATGGCAAATAAGTTGTAGGCGTATCAAGCGTTGTCGATTGTGGCTGTGTATATGTATCCTCCGTTGTTACCGCCGTGGACACTACATGGTTTAAAGAGATAATATTTTGATTAAGCTTTTGACTATTATAGAATCCATCCATCCACCCCCCCCCCCCCCTCCCCCCGAATAAACGCACACATGAGTTCTTTTCATAACTATAAGTCAGGTCATTTAAATGACTGTAAAGTCACGTACGTACATGAATCGAAGATCTTCTTGATAGCAAATCTCAGAGATCTGACGACCGACGATATTGCAACAAGTTTCAATAATAGTGTAACTAATAATTTAATCTCAAAATCACACTATACATACATGCTTCGAGACAATTTGAAGATATTCAAAGGTTGGGGATCTAATTTAGCAATGGATAGTCTAATCTCCACTTTGAGAATTGAGAATCTAATGTAGAAGAATAAACTCTAATGTCAGATTCAAACAAGTAAGCAATTGTTTTTTCACGAATATATACGAAATTTAAAACAAGACCAATCTGGCAAATTACAAGTAATTTATTACAACAAGATGTGACAAGATGATTGTCTTCTCAAGTGACAGTCATTATTTTTCACAAATCAATAATAAAATATATCTGTATATATTTTGATATGCAGCCAGTTTGGCTAATGCATATATTATTCAATTTGTTATCACCCTTTTGTGTAAACTGGACTATATCTCGTACACAAGATTGTTTGATACTGTAACATAAAACGATCTATGTGTGTCGTTTGGTAACTTTAAACCCACTGATGATAGCAAGTCCTATGTTAAAGTCATTATTTTTTCAGCTAATCATGACATAATTATAAAATTATATTAACATTAGTAATAAGTCGAATGTCTGATGAAAGTATTCAATGATATATCAAAAAATTCAATATCTTCTACTAAATATTTATACCAATCACCTGTTTGGTGAAACTTGCAAATATAGGTCATCGTCTCAGAAATACAGTCAACGGCCACCCACTTATATTCTTGGTCAGGATCCATTGCAGTACAATCTCCTCTACCGGTGGCCGGCTCGCCATCGACCCAGTTTGTGTAGGTCAGGGGACTTTCATCGACACTCCACGTATTTTGCTTATGATTCAGTGATAGGAAAACTTTGTTTCCACTCGACGAGTCAACATCTTCAATGAATTTTTGGTGGGTGGCATCTTCGATTTTAAAAAAATCGCGCTCATGTTGATGGCATTTTATTCCCATTATTCCGAACGGCCCAGAACCAATATTGATGTAGCAGGCGTCTTCATAACGTTGGCCCTCAGGACATGCTGAAACACAAGCACAGCTCCAGTCGAATTTATGCACATAATGTATCACAATTAAAATCAGGATTTAAAAGTTTAATGAGTAACCATGGCATACTTAGTCTTATGTGCTGAAGCAACTTGGATTTTTGAAGTGGCGATTATGATTATAAAATAGCGTCCGAGTATATATCTATTTTAACAATTATTTTCTCAACTCAATGAAATATTACAATATAATGATCACATTTCATGTTTTATACGTAAACAATGTACCCAGGCCTTTTCATTTCCCTCCGATACAAACGATATATGCACTGCTTAGAATGAATTTCACGTCTCGCAAGTTCGAAAGTAGCCTTTACAATGTTAACACCAAAAGCATATTCTCGAGTTTTTTTACGGAGTACAATTATAAGTTTTGTATTTTTTGTATGTTTTGTTCCCTGTGTAATATGAACCACGTCCACGTTGTACTAATTTTTCAAATGTTTTATTTCATATTTAAACTATACTTAGGCTTAAAAAGATAATTGTTTGGTTCCGGATACCAGACCCCACCTAGCTTTTCACTGCCGACACTCAATTTTTTTACGTATTCGAGAAAAAAATAATAAAATCGTAAAACTTTTGAAGTTTCACGAGAAATAGTGGATGAGGAAACTGGCATCAACTTTAAAAGACAAAATGAAACCATTCTTCCAATCTATAATGGCTGTACATCTTATGGGAAGAAAAAAACAACACAGAGACCATTTGGAAAACAATAACCTGAACTAGACACTCACACAGAAAAATATATAATAAAATAAAAAATCTACCTACCCAACCTATTCTAAAATTGAGTGTGATTGGAACCACACAATGTTTTAGTAGGCCTTAGGCAAAATTTAAAAAATATGTTTGTTTCCGATAGCATGACTTCGGAAATAGGGTAGGCAGATCGAAATTTTATTTTATTTAACTTTATGAAAATTATTTCGACCCCAAGATAAGATACTAGTCGGCCACAATACTTAATTTCGTGAGAGTTGATGAGGTGTAAAAGAAGTAAATGAAGCCAATTAAAGTTAAGTAGACAAACACGTTATGCAGAGTGTACTTTTATAGTCTAAAAAGACCTGGTTTCTCTCTGGAATACGAATTATTTTTAAAAACGTACCATAGATGAGGCAAAAGCATGAAGATGTACACGGAAATAGAAATAAATTGTTACCATTTCACCATTTTGCAGGCAAAGAAAGTGTTAGGGTCGGTCAGGTTATCGGAAGCACACTATTTTTTGTTATAATAATAATTATTATTATTATCATTATAGCTGGACAATGTAAAACAGCAAACGCTTTACATTTCCATAGCAACCCTACGGGAAAAAGAACGACACTTACCTCCCATGCTGAAAGACGACAGCCAAAGCACGGTTAAAACAGTAAGCATTTTAGTGTTGATCGAAGTGGCGCAAAAACGTGTGATGATATCTTATTCACTAAATCTTCCGAATGTTACCTCCTACAAGTGTGCCTTTTTGGAAAAAACTTAATCTTTTTTCGACATAATGAAAATAACTGGTCGTAGTTCACTACTATATCAGATACACCATTTCGTCTTGAGACGATCGTCGAATAGAATTATATTTAAATTTCAACGATTATTTATGGTTTTTAGACACTTTCCCAAAGGAAAACTGTTATGGATAGACGACACCATTCATAAAGAGGTGACATGGTTTGGCTCGTGGATTTAGATGGCTTTCAAAAAAGGGTATTTTTTGTGGTGTGTGCATAGGAAATAGAATGTATTTGACAATATTGAGGTGATCATTGATTGGTTTGAGTGTTAGTACTAATAATGAATATTGTTGTTTCAAGTTATATAAAGTCAAAAATAGACTATCCTTTTAGCAACTGCATAATTCATTTAAGTCACTTTCTTGCAAGAGAAAAGATGTATGTACGTAATATGTGCTAATTCAGAACATATTTTGTATCTCTACCTATGCTGAGTTAAACTATATATTTAACACAAAGTTACAAATACGGTAAACAAAAACGATGTCAACAAAGCAATAAACAAACAAATGTAGGGCAGTAGATTGCTTTGGAATGGTAACTTTCATTCTTGGAATCATGAATATATTCAAGTCTAAAAGAAAAGCGGGCAAATTTGGAACAACATAATATGAATAAAATAGTACATGTGCGTCATCACACTGATTATGTGGTTTTCTTTTAAATTGGTCTGGTGTATTTTCTTGTAGGCAGAAAACAGCTTTGGCGAGTAAAGGTTATTACTTTTCTTTTCTTTTGTTTTGTTTTACTTTATTTGTTTAATTTAGTTTTTTTTCGTTGGGTGGATTGGGTTTTGGGTTTGTGTTGTGTTGTGTTGTGTTGTGTTGTGTTGTGTTGCGTTGCGTTGCGTTGCGCTATGTTGTGTTATGTTGTGTTGTGTTGTGTTGTTTTGTGTTGTGTTGTGTTGTGTTTGGTTGTGTTGTTCTGTGTAGGGCTGTGCTATGTTGCATTGTATTGTGCAGTACAGTGCAGTGTAGTGTACTGTAGTGCAACATGTAGACAGAGCCTAAAATGGTTGTGACGTGACATGTGTTGGCATGGTTACAGATGTTTATGAAAATATATTAAGAGTACTAACAGAACTCTACTATGAGTAAGGTTTAAGCCAACAGACGACGAAGTGTCAATAACACTAAATAAATAAAGTACAACCCATAACACCAAAGTAAAGTGTTTTCGTATGTACCACAATCATTTATAGCATCCATATCAAGTGTAAAAGTATTCATTTGCTAATTGACCACATTAGAAATGCCACATGCTAGGCTTGTAAATAAACCAGTTGAAACGGTATACTTTTACACATGATATGAATGCTATAAACGAGCGTAGTACAGAGAAAGTGATTTACTTCAGTGTTACTCGTTGTAATATGAATGCTATAACCAAGTGTACCACACAGAGAGAGTGATACAACTGATGATTATGACTGGCAACTTAGGAGAGGTTACATACCCTTTTTGTGTAATACTAGCCAATCATTATACTATGCAAAAGCCAAGTTATTGTCTTTGAACAGAAAATATAGATTATATACCCTGGTCATCAATCCATGTTACATCACTGGTTCTGCAGTGCTCGAAATATGAGTCAAAACGTTCCAAATCGCCATAACTTTTCAAGATTTGTTCATGAATTATGCTCGAGGTGGCGTGATTGTATTATTCCCCACTATTTTTTCTTCATTTAGCCGGATAATACTCGTGACCTAGGGGTTTGTCACTATTAATCTATCGACTCGCATTGCCAAGGCCCCAACATTGTAAGTCACCCTTATTTCCTTTGGCTGAACGAAGAAAAATATTGGGGAATAATATCTAATTATCCATGGAAGGTATAATGATATTCGTTCACAAGTCTTTAAAACTGTTACATACTTATGTTTTAACTGTTTAAAACTGTTAACCTCACTCCGGTTTATCCTGAATGCGTTCTTGGGGTAAACTGTCTATCCCAAGTGCCGAGTAATTTGCATAATTCATTACTTTTGTTTGGAAATTAGGTAATCTGTCAACAATGCAAGCTTCAAATTTCATATAATTTGGTACAATATATAAGGAGCTTTTGATGATAATAAAGCGCACGTGTTATCATATGCACTGCGCCTATAATCTTATAAAGTTACTGTTATAGCTTTTAAATTGAAATGAGTCATTTGCATAATTCGTGACTTTGAAATTACAGCAATTTGGGCAACGCTTTAAGAATGCAATCTTCAAATTTTATACAATTTGGTGCTGACATTAATGATAACATAGAACATGTATAATATTATCTTGTTGACGTTGCTTTAATTTCTATGGGTCATTTACATAATATTGTTTGTTTGATTTTGGGATGGTTTTTTTTTTTTTTTTTTTTTTTTTTTGGGGGGGGGGGGGGTTAAGGAAAAAATATTGTAATCCTAAATGAAAAAAATTGCATTTCCGATAACACAACCGACCCCTAGTTTAAGCCGCTGACCTTAAGCATTTGTTTACATTCATAAAATGTAAAATGGTGAGACCTTACTGCTATTTCCGTGTAAATTTCTTGCCAAAGTTTCTTTGTCTTTCATCAATGTAAGTTGAATTTATATGAGACAGTGTACATATTATGTTTATCCTACTTCACATATAATTGTAATTTACTTTTATTACACTTAATCAAAGTATCACAGAAGTATTGTGACAAAGTAGCCAAAAAAACTCCGACCTACCTACACTATATTCTGATGTCATGTTATCAGAAACAAATATTTAAAAAAAAAAAGAATTTTGCGTAAGAATACAATTTTCAAGTTTCATATAATGGTGTACATATATGTTTTAACTACAAAGCACACGTGTTCAAAATAGCTTTCTGTTTTAATGAGTCATTTGCATTAATTTACAGAGATATCACAAATGAGAGATCAGAATTTTGTATTCCGACAATTCGTGCCGGAACAACACTCTTAAAGGCTTGTATATTGCCTTGAGTTTGTACTAAACGGCAGTAAAGGTATTAATGTTGATTCCTTCAAGATTTTAATGCTACTCTGTGCAGATGATATCGTCATTTTTTCTGAATCTGAAAAAGGTTCACAGAAAGGCTTTGATATTTTGTTTAATTACTGTCAGAAGTGGCGTATAAAGGTATATGTTTTGAAATCAAAAGTTATGATTTGAATGAGGGGTGGCTCCCTGAGGCAAAATTTACGTTTTACGTACACACAAAATAAGTCATATTGCACCACAACAAATGATCATTCAAGCTGTCAATCATTCAACCAAATAAAAAATCAAACAATACATGCTCGCTGATATGAACCCTGTGATCCAACTAATGGCAGTACACAGGTGTTGCTGACGAGTCACTGGCATGGCAGACGTTACCGGTAACTTTCGTGACTGTAGACTCGCGTACTACTACTCTATCATAGGCCTACATAGTCTTGCTGCTAGACGTTCGGGCTTTCTTTCGATACTTTATATAAAGCGAACGAAGTTCGCAGTGAGGGCTTGCCCGAACAGTCTAGTAAATGTCATTTTCAGACCGGACATTCCATTGAGATTACATTAAGCGATGGGTTTGGCAATGTATGCATATATATATACTTTAATATATTCAATCTCTGCATGCAGGTGTTGACAAACACACTTATGTCATTACTATGTCTTATCGGTCTATGGTAACTGTGAGTTTGATGAGTGTGTAGACGTTGTCATTCACACATTTCAGTTAACGCATTGGTGGTTATTTTTACAAGACCCTCCTTAAGATGAATATGCATGAAAAATTAGCTATTGTCCTCTGTTTGTGCTTGTCGCTAATGCGGTTCTCTGATTGGCAGTTATTTATATCCTGATGACCTTTACCTTGGATGTTCCATCCTCGATAACGATGTTCGGTCGTGTGTTGTATCGGAAGTACATCCGAGGTCTAGCAGATAGACTAAGGCCTACAGAGACACGTCCCTTTCGTGTTGGGTCCGTGCCTCTATCTATCTTAGTCGTATTAGTAGATGTTTACACTTCCTGTAATCTCTAGCTTTTAGTTAATCTCTCTCTCTCGACGAAATAAAGTAGTCTATGTACATCAATGTATATAAACGAGGCTATACCGAAGGTCATATTTCAGCAATAACTCGTGACTCCCTGAACGGTGATGGCATCGAATCTGAAGAATCGACAGACAATGTAGCCGAAACACTTCGCCATGTTACTATCTCGCATTGCACGTTTGATTTACACAACAGTCTTATAACATAAACCTAAAGTATACCTACCGTTCATACAGTAAACATATAGCTGTTCGTGTCAAGAAGCCGTGAGTCGACCTCAGTGTAGTCCACAAGTCAACATTCATTCAGAGGTTAGAGTTCACCTATTGAATTGCATCAAGGGCGTTTGTTTGTATACGTAAACCCACAAAACTGAAAAGCGGATCGCACGATATGAGCCTGCTTGGAAAAAAATTAATTAAACAAAGAAATAAAGAAACTGGAATAAGTGAATTAAAAATGAATGCATGCATGAATTAGAATGAAAGTAGCAAATAACAGAGATAACATAAATACAATCTAGAAAAGGAAAATGTTCTGTCATTGTTAAATAATGTATTTCAATTTCTGATGGGAAATTTAAAAAGTGGAAAGTCTACAAAATTGCCAATTTTCTCGAGAAATTTGGGAAATAAGTTGTTTCTTTCACATATATATATATATATATAGATGCAGGTAAGTCTCTTCGACCGATTGATGTTTATTTGAATCAAATGTTTCTTATGAATAAACCGTGTGAGGTCAGAATATGATATTTAGATCGTTTCTGATCACAATGAAAACATTAAACCATGTATTGTATCAATACTGCTTTAATCCCTAACCCCCCCCCCCCGCCCTCCAAAAAAAACCCCCCAAAAAACCAAAATCCAAAACAAACAAACAAACAACAACAACAACACAACAACAACCCAAAAACAAAGGCAAAACAAAACAAACTAACTAACTAACTAACTAACTAACTAACAAAGAAACAAAACAAACAAACAAGGACATATGTTGAAGGAGGTCCGTTATTTCCATATTTAAGCACAGATTCCAAACGAAAGGTTGCATGTGTATAGAATATATAGCAACGAATTCAAATCTACCATACTTCCAAAAAAGGCAAGAAATTGCCAACAATGGCTAAAATCACCAAAATCTAAAATTCCATAAAATGCAGTCATTCTGAAACCCATTTTCAATGTGTTTACAGTTTGTTCATTTTTTCATTCCATTTTGTCACCCCACTCTAAACTAAAAAAAAATCATCAGAAAATAATATCATTCATCTGTTTCATGTTGTTTTGAGAATCTCAGAATATTTCTGTATTTATAATATAAAGAATTGGACATAATCGACTAGAATTAAACATATAGATTCTTATCAAATGAATGTGAAAGGTGATTGTAGCTTTATATATCCAACAAATAGAAGAAAAAAACATATAGTCACCATATTGTTTTTCATACCACAAAGCGAAACCCCCTTATTTCACCTGTAAAACGAGTTGTTTCAGTCCAATACTGACGGCGTGCGCATTTATTGACCTTTGACATTGTCCTTATTATGACATCATAGTACAGCTCGTCTTGTTATGTGCTACTTTGGCAAGTGTCATCTCAATCGTACAATATATAAGTAGAACAACGAAAACTTAAGATGTCACACTCATTCACTTCGTAGAATGAAAGAATTCGAGTAATTGTTTCACATGTGCCATAATTCTCGATCGTCGCTCACATTTGAGTACAGCAGAGAGCAGCTTCGATTTACTTTTCGGTTTGTTTTCTTTGGAAAAATGATTAAGAATTGTTTTCAGTCATGAGAAAACAAATTGCATTTAATTGAATTTCATTATTTGATAAATAGTGACGTGTACTATCGAATATATGTTAATTTCTTTGTATACAATGTAAAATTGATTAGTTTTTACCCCGTTTCGTAAAATTGAAAGTAACATTGTCAGCAATAGACGTCGGGTTCTATATTTTTACCTTATTGAATTGCAAACATTTATTATGGCAGTAATAGATGTTTGGTTGAAATTTTCTAAAGTTTAATATTTCGTTCCTTAGAAGTGCGTCAAGTACAGAACGCGCAATACAAAACACACAGACGTCTTTAATAAAGCTGAATAAAATAATATGAACACGTTAATACGTCAATATACAATTCACAAGTAATGTATTTTCTTCAGCTCTCCTACTGTATATCGATAACCGATAACAGGAGGAATGAATAAAACATTATCCTCATTATAATAATAATCATTGGAATATATTAGCCATACATAAATACATACATACACACACACACACAGACATACATATACATACATACATACATACATACATACATACATACATACATACATACATACATACATACATACAGTTATCATGTTTTTTTACGAATCAATACTAGTATTACCTTAAATTTCAGTCAAATTCAAATTTCTAATACCCCATTGAAATTATTTGTGTTTTACCAAAATAAGGTAGTCCATGCCATACGCCAGGTGTCTCATTTCAAAGACTTGGTAATTCCATCAATTATGATGCATTTTCATAAACTAATCTTCCTAATAATGACACACGGTCCAATTGTCGGTTGCAAAATGAGGATATAGTTTATTAACATATTGGGTTAATTTGCGATTCTTTGTTAAATTGCAATGAATTTAAATGTCAAAGTTGTTGAGGCATAAATGACTAATATTCTATATACAACCCATTTGAAATGATTAAAAAAATTGATACGCATATACATTTGGCTAATTAGCTGAAGACGTACGTGTGTTTTTATTTTCATTGTCTAAAAAAGTGTGGAAACTTAATTTCATTGACACTAGTAATTTGAGCTAAAATGATGTTAACGTTGGTTTAGCGTTTCACTAATGTGACATGATATTTTTTGCACACACTCAATCAACTTCTATTGCATAGTTGTTGTTGTTGCGAAAGAAACAATTACATAGATGCAGTGGGAATGTAGAAGGAGTTGATATATTGATTATCAGTTAGAAAATAAACAATTAAAATCATCAAGTTCATGTGTAATGTTTTCATTAGAAGTCTGTTTTACTGCACTGTGAAAGAATAGCAATGCTTATTAGTGTTCAATGTGATTGGGTGAAGGGTCCTACTGTGTTTGACGTGTCTCTGTTATTGTTAGTCTATAGTTGAAATATCGTGTCTATCTTTGAGTCAAAAACGTAATGTCCCATGGGTGAAACACCAACCCAACTTCATATTTAGCTGTAATACTATGCCAGAGAATTATCCACACACAATGCATTGGAATATCTATAACAACAAAATTTAGAAAGTGTACAATGCAAGAAGTACAATAACACATGTTAGTCGTACACATGGTTAGAAATATGTGATATACAGTGTGGTTATACAAAATTCAAAAACCACATGTGTCTGTCTTTAAACATATGTGAACAAACAGAGGCTTAAAACGTAAAAAAGGGGGAAAACAGCTTTAAATATGTGACTCTTTCAAGACCTACTTAGAGTATTATCTAAATCCAGAGTAAAGTTTAAAAATAATAACGTTGGCACAAGCGGATTGTTTCTGTATATTTGAACTTAAGGTTACAAAACTCCAACCCATTCTGAGTTTTAAAAATGAGGTGTCAACGTAAACACTTTGAAGAGGGGGGGTCAAAATTTTAATTTTAGAATCCAATATGCCGGCTCATTATTTTGTCAACAACATGGGGAAATGTACGATTCTTGAAAAATAAGACTAAATTGTTATTTGGTTATTTCAAAAGAACCAGGAACAAGCTTTTATAGGGCAACATTTGGCGAGATTTTAAGAAAAAAATTGTCTCTATGCAACAGTGTACCTTAAACGACAAAACAATCAAAATGTCTTTAATGAGTAAATGGTTGAGATGTCATTTTAATTCAAGTAAATTTGAAAGTAGTTAATAATCTAAAGTACCCTACAAACATAATATACATGTACAGATAGACTATAACTCAAAACTAAATATTCACTCAAGAAATCTGCTTTCTCGGAAACAGCTAAATTTCCTTGTCTGACAAAATAAAAAGTTACGATTTAAGATTAATACAAGTCAAATGTACGTATATAATTATGTCATACGTACACATATATGCCATACGTACACATAAATGCAATCGAAGGGAAATATACCGCAAATCAGCCATAAAAGATGTGTTTTTAACCTGATATTTTATATGATAACAAGCTATTTAAATGTCTGATGATACACACAACTATAGATATGAGATCACCGGTGATGAGTTTCAGTTCTTAATTTGGATATTAATAATGTATATTGTCAGTAATGGGACAATCAATCAACGACGGAACACGATAACAAAACCCAGGAGTTGCCATGGAGCACTTGTTAACACTTCTTTTTATTGTATGTGTCTCACTGTGTTCAGAAGCAACACATAGCTCATAAATTATATCAATAAGCAAGTCGGTCTGTGTTTATAGGTATAGTCATTAGAGGCATAAAATGTTTACATCCCAGAGGACACACTAATAAGTTACTCCTAGACATTAAACTTTGCTGTTGCCTGGACACGGTCAGCCAATACTGTAACTTATTAGACAGCAGATGTGTGTGTGTGTGTGTGTGTGTCTGTCTGTCTGTCTGTCTGTCTGCATGTATGTATGTATGTATGTATGTATGTATGTATGTATATATGTATGTATGTATGTATGTATGTATGCCTGTCGTTAGGTAGGTACGTGTGCGCGACTGTCACTTGACACTGTTTTCCAGTTTAGATTTCTCTTGCATGCTTTTTGTACTCAGGTGAAAAACAAACTTGATAGTATTTTCGGCTCATGCATATTTTTGTGTCATAATAACTACTGTGTTAATAACCTTAATTTCGTGCAGGCTTTAAAGACCAATGTTTCTTTCCCGTTAGTGTTGTCATGGTAGTGAACAAAGGATTAAATAAAACCATTCTTGTGTTGTCCACCAATATTTGCTATGTACATTAGTCTTGCCAGATGACACTTTGATTTTAATCCCAATCTTAGCTGGGACTTTAACAATTGAGATCGACCAAAGATATTTCTGATGGCGATGGTGGCGCATCGTCTACCTCTATGGTCATTTCCCTATCGCTTTCCTCTTTCTCTAATTTCTTAATTTCTCCGTACTCTCTGAACCACCTGCCAGTAATTATGTGATTTCACCGTAAAACACTTTGAAGAAAAGGTCAAAATTGTATCATTTTAGAATCCAATATGGCCGCTCATTATTTTGTCAACTATATGGGAAAATGAAAGATTATCTATTTTCTTGAAAAATAAGACTGTAAAACTCCCGAACAAGCTTTTATAGGGCAACATTTGGCGAGATTTTAAAATATTGGTCTCCACGCAACATTGTACCTTAAACAACAAAATAATCAAAATGTCTCTAAGGAGTAAATGGTTGAGATGTCATTTTAATTCAAAAATAGTTAGTAATCTAAAGTACCCTACAAACATTATACCTAAATATCCATGTACAGATTATCTCAGATAGACTATAACTGGAAAACTAAATATTCATTTAAGAAATCTGCTTTCTCGGAAACAGCTGAATTTCCTTGTCAAGAAAATTAAGGATTTAAGATTACTAGTAATACAAGTGAAATGTACGTATAAATATAATTATGCCATACGTACACATATATGCAATCCAAAGGAAATATACCGCAAATCAGCCGTAAACATATTGTTATACATTATATTTTATATGATAACAAGCTATTTAAATGTCTGATGATACACACAACTATAGATATGATTAAGATCACCGGTGATGAGTTTCAGTTCTTAACTTGAATATTAATAATGTATATTGCCAGTAATGGGACGATCAATCAACGACGGAATACGATAACAAACCCAGGCGTTGCCATGGATCATTTGTTAACAATTCTGTTGCTGTGACGTCACTATCAATACAGCAGTTTTCTCTCAAAATGTCATCTTTTATTGTATTTTACCACTGTGTTCAGAAGCAACGCATAGCTCATAAATTATATTAATAAAAGCAAGTGGGTCTCTGTGTTTATACGTATAGTCATTAGAGGCATAACAACTTGTACATCTCAGAGGACACACTGCTAAGTGGCCCCCAAACATTAAACTTTCCTGTTGCCCGGAACACGGTCAGCCAATTCTGTAACTTATCAGACAGCAGATGTATGTATGTATGTATGTATGTATGTATGTATGTATGTATGTATGTATGTATCTCTGCCTGGCCTTCTGTGTCTGTCTCTGTCTGTTTGTACATCTGCCTCTCTAACTGACCGACTGTATATCGGCAAGTCTGTCTGTCTGTCTGTCTGTCTGTCTGTAGATAGGTAGGTAGGTACATGTGCGTGACTGTCACTTGATACTGCTTTTCCAGTTTGGACTTCTCTTGAATGCTTTTTGTACTCAGGTAAAACACAAACTAGACAGTATTTTCGGCTCATGCATATTTTTGTTTCATAATTTATGCTGTGTTAATAACGATAATTTCATGCAGGCTTTAAAGACCAATGTTTCTTTCCCGTTAGTGCTGTCATGGTAGTGAACCAAGGATTACATAAAACTATTCTTGTGTTGTCCACCAATATTTGCTATGTGCATTAGTCTTGCCAGCTGACACTTTGATTTTAATCCCAATCTTAGCTGGGACTTTAACAACTGAGATCGACCAAAGATATTTCTGATGGCGATGGTGGTGCATCGTCTACCTCTATGGTCATTTCCCTATCGCTTTCCTCTTTCTCTAATTTCTCAATTTCTCCGTACTCTCTGAACTCCCTGCCAGTAATTACGGCACAATCCAGAACAAGAATAGTAATTGAGATTATGGCTAACAAGGCTGAAAATATGTAAGCTGGCAATGTCCGATAGGGATTATCCTGTGTCTTCTTATGTCGTTTTGGCGCTGGTCGCTCTGCCGATAGTGTCGTCATTATTGGCGGTGGCTCACGACATAATGGCAAATCAGCTGTAGACGTTTCAAGCGTTGTCGAATCAATCTTTGACACACCTGTGGTCTTTCGCGGCTCATTTCTTTGTATGGTGGTGGATAGCGTATGTCTTGTAGGTACGCTTCTCGATGGTTGCATACTTGTGATTGGTAGTGGCATGGCTGAAGATGGTCCTTTTGGTGTAGGGATGTTTGTCGGTTCCGTAATATCATTAATTAAGTTTGTGGCCCCCTGTGGGTGCATGGCTGTAAAAGTGGCCGATTGTGGCTGTGTATATGTTACCTTCGTTGTTACCGCCGTTGACACTACATGGTTTAAAGAGATAATATTTGGATTAAGCTTTTTGCGTATTATAGAATATTTCCATCCATCCCTCTCCCCCTGCACCCCCCCCCCACCAAATAAACGCACACATGAGTACTGCTCATAACTATAAGTCTGGTCATTTAAATGACTGTAAAGCCACGTACGTACATGAATCGAAGAACTTCTTGATAGCAAATCTAAGAGATCTGACGACCGACGATATTACAATATCGATATTACATGTACATCAACATCTCCTGACGAGTGATTTACTCACGAAACAGGCTTGTAGAGACGAAAAACCCGACTTGATTTTCTTCTACCCTCAACATATGATACTCCGCTCTGCGTGCAGACGTATCGAGCACTGTACTACGGACAAATCTTACCACTGACTTCCTATATATATATATATATATATATATATATATATATATATATATATATATATATATATATATATATATATATATATATATATATATATATATATATATAATTATAATTATAACTTTAAAAATGGCTATTATTCTATAGGTTATTAACTTAAAGGTAATTGTGACACGTGACAAAACAGGATAGGAAAATGAACAAAAAAAATCCACATTCCTCTCACATCTTGTGGAACCTAATAAACGTACTAGAACGTACAACCATCACACTATCACATTTTATAGGTAATTTTACGCTATCATGGCATCAGGGGCATTGCGAGATACTAACAAACCAAAAGACCATAGAGTTTCAATTATTATGCGACATGGTGTTTTCTCTCACGCAACATTTCTTGTTATGAATTACGCTAACAAAATATTGGCGCTGATACAGCTGAGGCACACACATAAGTGTTACATTTTGTCTGAATGAGAACATAAAGAAAGTGTATGTCTCAGACCCTTCCTTGTTTCATCCGACAGTGATTTTGATTTGTGTTCACCAGTGAAGTAAAATGTATCATTTCATATTCTTGTGCGTTATCAGTGTCTATATTTTGTTTGGGGTAATTTGTAACAAAGACTTTGCTCGAGACGTAAAGAACATCGTGCAGCCTAATCGAAACTGTATAGTCACTTTGGTTTGTTAGTAATGCTTCGAAGATGTTACTTAGGTTCCACGGCATAAAAAAACAATTAGTATCAGTACCCAATAAATAGCTAAAAATACCAAAGAAAGCACATCCTTACTTTGACATGAGTTAAATGACAAACAAGTTTGACAAAAAACGTCGAAATCGACGACCAAATGAGCCTCAAAAACGTCAACTTTAGCTTGTCATGATGAAAACATGGATGAAGTGACACAAAAAATAACCATGTTTTTTCGATATATATCACATTATCCGTCGATGCTTTATCGCATTTATTAGTATATCGAACAATCTATCAAAATTACACTATATATACGCAGTATACATGCATGCTTCTTCGAGACAATTTGAAGATATTTAAAGATCGAGTATCTAATTTAGCAATGGATAGTCTAATCTCCACTTTGAGAATTGAGAATCTAATGTAGAAGAATAAACTCTAATGTTAGATTCAAACAAGTAAGCAATTGTTTTTCATTAATATATACGAAATATAAAACAAGACCAATCTGGCAATTACCAGTAATTTATTACAACGACAAGATATGACAAGATGATTCACGCTCTTCTCACGTGACAGTCAATTTATTTTTACAAATCAGTGATAAAATACATCACTATATACTTTGATCTTCGGCCAGTTTACGAATGCTTACATTATCCGATTTGTAATCACCCTTTTGTGTAAACTGGACTGTATCTGGTACACAGATTATTTGATACTGTAACATTAGCCGATCTGATTATGTGTGTCGTTTGGTAACTTTAAACATACTGATGCAAGTCGTATGTTAAAGTCATTACTTTTTCAGCTAAATATAACATATACAAATATAGAAAGATTAGTAATACATGGTTTCTGTTACACATACAACCTAAGGTTCTATTTACTTGCGAGTAACATTTCACTTGTCCAGGTCTAGCGGTAACGCCAGAAAATGGACAGTTTTACAAAACCTATTGACCTGAAAAGGCGAAATTTTATTACTGTGATGTAAGTCTGATGAAAATATGCAATGATTATTATATCAAGAACACCTTCTACCAGACTTCTAGTTCTGATCAACATTTACCTGTTTGATCATACTTGCAGATATATGTTACAATCTCATCAGGAGTACATTCAACAATCACCCACTTATACTCTTCAGCAGGATCCATAACAGTACAACCTGTGTCCGTTTGTTCAGCGGCCCAATTTGTGTAGTTCACGGGACTATCATCAACGATCCACATACCATCATACAGTGGTACAAAGACTTTGTTTCCACTCGACGCAGTAATGTTTTGAAGGAAACTTTGGTGGGCGGCGTCTTCGATTGTTGAAAAATCACCACTCTCTCCAATGCATGTAAATCGCGCTGAATGATACCTAAGAAGAACAGATTCAAAAGTCTTGTAGCAGGCATCTTCATAATAATGTTGGTCCACAGGGCATGCTGAAATACAAGCACAAGTCCTACATAATGTGTCACTTTTAAAAATATAAAAAGTTACGGGAAGACTTAATGAGTAACAATGCTCAGTTTTATTTGCTAAAGCGACTTGAAGTAGCCATTATTTCTATGTATTTTTATTGTAATCGTTTAATTTTGGAAAAACTGGCGTCCAAGTATATGTCGACTGTATATTTATGTGATAAATGGCAGTTTTCGCCCAGGTACAAATGTGTGTGGTGTCGCCACCCTGCATCAGTGACGTTATATGTTTCTGGTACGAACGTAGAGGGCGTCTATTTAAAAAATTATTATGTCGAATCAGTGATAGATAGGGTAGGCCACCTAATGTAAACTTCAATATAAATATCACATTCCACGTTTTCTACGCAAACAAAATTAAATTACCCTGGCCTACCGATTTCTTTTTCACCGATGCAAACTATTTTAATTACGCACTGCTTAGGCCTAACAAAACAAAATTGGGTGGTTCCGATTACGCTCAATTTTAGAATAGGTTGGGTAGGTAGATTTTTTATTTTATTGTTTTTACTATATATTTTTTTCATATTTGAGTATCTAGCTTGTTCAGTTAGTTATGTTTTCCATATAGTCTCTGTACATGTGTTATTGGTTTCTTCTCATCAGATGTACAGCCATTACAGATTAGAAGAACAGTTTTATATTGTCTTTTTAAGTTGATGTCAGTTTCCGCACCCACTATTTCTCGTGAGACTTCACAATTTTCGCTATTTTTTTCATGAATACGTAAAGAAAGTTTAGGATCGGCGTGAAAAACTATGCGGGGGTCGGGAAACGGGAACCAAATAATTGTTTTTTTTTCTTTTAGGCCTTAGAACGAATTTCATGTCTTGCATTAGGGATGATCTTACAAAGTCACACAAGCTCAATAAACGAACTTTGTTCGTTTAGGACAAAGCCCCCCCCCCCCCCTCACCTTAAACGAACGTTCACAAATGCGACATCACAAGTTTATATATGATGTAAACCATGATGAAAATTGTAGCAGTCATACCACTACGATCAATGCAATGTAAAAACTTGATGGAAAACATGCATTTCCAACCTTATGAACCTGTTTACTGAGATGATGGCAACTACATCAAAATACCAGAACCCCAGCACTATATCTCACATTAGAAGTACATTTTACCAAATTATCAACATCTCCGTAGTATACACAGAAGCTGTTACCATGGCAGGCGTGAAGTTTTCGAAATTTGGTTAAAAGTGCGAAAACGAAATTCAGCAATCGCATTGACACCCCCCCCCCCCCCCGAAAGAGCTTGTGTGACATTGTGCGATCGTGCCTAATTATAAGTCCGATGGTATAGTGGCCATTATAACGTAACAACACAGGTAATCATCTCGGGATCGTTTACGAAGTACAAGTAATTCTATAATTTTGTTCTCCGTCTAATATGAACCACATTAACATCATGTTCCTACTACTTGTTTGCGATGCATTTACAAAATATTAATGGTTTTGGCAATGTAACACAGCAAACGGTTTACTGGTTTACTAAGAACCTAACTCTAGAGTAAAATGAATGACACTTACCTCCCATGCTGAGAGACGACAGCCAAAGCACGGCTAAAACAGTAAGCATTTTAGTGTTGATCGAAGTACCGCAAAAACGTGTGATGATATCTGATTCACTAAATCTTCCGAATGTCACCTCCTACAAGTGTGCCTTTTTGGAAAAACTTAATCTTTTTTCGACTTCACGATAATGAAAATAACTGGTCGTAGTTCGCTACTACATCTGATACACCATTCGTCTTGAGACGATCGTCGAATAGAATTTAAATGTCAACGATCAATTACTGATAATGGTTTATAGACACTTTCCCAAAGGAAAACTGTCATGGATAGACGATACCATTCACAAAGAGGTGACATGGTTTGGCTTGTGGATTTATATTGCTTTAAAAAAAATGGGTATTTTTGGTGGCGTGTGCATAGGAAATACAATGTATTTGACAGTATTGAGGTGTTTATTGATTGGTCTTAGTACTAATAATGAATACTGTTGTTTCAAGCCAAAAATAGACTATCCTTTTAGCAACTGCATAATTCATTTAAGTCGCTTTCTTGCAAGAGAAAAGATGTATGTACGTATATGTGCTAATTCAGAACATATTTTATATCTCTACCTATGCTCAGTTAAACTATATATTTACACACAAAGTTACAAATACAGTAAACAAAAACGATGTCAACAAAGCAATAAACAAACAAATGTAGGGCAGTAGATTGCTTTGGAATGGTAACTTTCATTCTTGGAATCATGAATATATTCAAGTCTAAAAGAAAAGCGGGCAAATTTTTAACAACATAATATGAATACAATAGTACATGTGCATCATCACACTGATTATGAGGTTTGCTTTTAAATTGGTCTGGTGAATTTTCTTGTAGGCAGAAAACAGCTTTGACGAGTAAAGTTATTAGTTTTTTTCTTTTATTTTGTTTTGTTTTATTTTATTTGTTTAATTTAGTTTTGTTTCGTTGGGTGGGGTGGTGGGTTTGTGTTGTGTTGTGTTGGGTTGCTCTGTGTTGTGTTGTGTTGTGTTGTGTTGTGTTGCGTTGTGTTGTGTTGTGTTGCGTTGTGCTGTGCTGTGCTGTGCAGTGCAGTATAGTATAGTGTACTGTAGTGTAACATGTAGACAGTGCCTTAACTGGTTGTGTGACGTGACATGTGTTGGTATGGTTACAGATGTCTATGAAAATATATTAAGAGTACTAACAGAACTCTACTATGAGTAAGGTTTAAGTCAACAGACGACGAAGTGTCAATAACACTAAATAAAGTACAACTCATAAAACCAAAGTAAAGTGTTTTTGTATGTACCACAATCATTTATATCATCCATATCAAGTGTAAAAGTAGTCATTTGCTAATTGACCACATTAGAAATGCCACATGCTAGGCTTGTAAATAAAGCAATTGACGGTATACTTTTACACATGATATGAATGCTATAAACGAGTGTATGACAGAGAAAGTAATTATAATTTACTTCAGTTTTACTCGTTTTAACATGAATGCTATAAACAAGTGTACCACACAGAGAAAGTGTTTTACTTCATTGTTCCTCGTTGTGCAACTGATGATTATGACTGGCAACTTAGGAGAGGTTACGTACCCTTTTTGTGTAATACTAGCCAATCATTAGAATATGCAAAAGCCAAGTTATTGTCTTTGAACAGAAAATATAGATCATTTATATACCCTGGTCGTAAATCCATGTTACATCGCTGGTTCTGTAGTGCTCAATATATGAGTCAAACTTTTTTTTACATTCATAAATGTAAAATGGTGAACCTTAATGCTATTTCCGTTTAAATTTCTTGCCAAAGTTTCTTTATCTTCCAAAAATGTAAGTTGAATTTATATAATACAGTGTACATATTATGTTTTCTCACTTCACATATAATTGTCTTCATTTACTTGTATTACACTTCATCAAACTATCACAGAAGTATTGTGACAAAGTAATATCTAGTATTTGGGCCAAATCTATTTCTCAACAAAATAGAAAAAAAAACTCCGACCTACCTACACTATATTCTGATTTCATGTTATCACAATCAAATATTTAAAAAAAAAATTTGCCTAAGAATGTAGTTTTTTCAAGTTCCATAAAATGGTGTACACGTGTTCAAAATAGCTTTCTGTTTTAATGAGTCATTTGCATTCATTTACAGACATATCACAAATGAGATATCCGAATTTTGCATTCCGACAATTCGTGCCGGAACAACAATCGTAAAGGCTTGTATATTGCTTGTATATTGCCTTATATATATTGCCTTGTATATTGCCTTGTATGTTGGCTTGTATACTGCCTTATATGATGGCTTGTATATTGCCTTATATGTTGGCTTGTATATTGCCTTATATGTTGGCTTGTATATTGCCTTGTATGTTGGCTTGTATATTGCCTTATATGTTGGTTTGTATGTTGGCTTGTATATTGCTTGTATATTGCCTTGTATGTTGGCTTGTATAATGCCTTGTATATTGCCTCGTATATTGGCTTGTATTTTGAATGCATATTGCCTCTTTACGGAAAGTATCCAGTTTATAAATCATTCTTTTTTTTAAAGTAAAATAATGTTTATTGTTACCGCTAATTTGTGATTCATGAGTAACTATCACATCCTGAATTCAGCATATATTTTATTGTATTTGTCACAGCTTTGCAGTTTTGTTGACATCAAACTGAATAAAGCATTTTGCCACTGACAATCCGTCGGATGTTTTATACATATTAAACATTAATGCTTCCGGATTCTCACTGTCCTCTTTCATCTGTACAATTATTTGATCTCCCATTCGACACTCCCGTAAATAGATGATGCTTAGCTCTTTCACGTTATAGTTTGCAATATCCTCTTCTGTGAATACCTTGAAAGACCGGTTTCTAGTTGCCATGGCTGCGACATCCAAACAGTACCGAGTGTAGAGTGCGTTATTCAAGTGATGGCCTAAGGCATCTTCATCGCTGGGAAGGACAGTCAGTTGATGCTCAAATACAACATCATCTAATATTTCCCCCGGTTGAAATTTTCGAAATATTGGTCTTGGTTTACGCGTAGCTGCTTCTTGTCTCGTTTGAAGATAAGGTGGTACGGAGACCGCTTTTCGTGTTTCAAGATTAAAGAAAACCTCTAGCGTTGTAAAACTTACTAGAAGTTCGTCATCAGCTGACCTTCTTAGCTCCTGGAGATAGCTTGCAGATGTTCGGCCAAGGTGGATCAATTGCATCGATACTCTTACAGGAGTGTCAAAATTCTCTATACGTAAAGTATAGTAGGATGGTAAGATGGTGAATTCCGTTACACGAGTCGCTTGAATGACATATTCCGACTTTTCTGGTCCTCGTATTAGCACCCTTGGGAAATCAGTCATCACTTTATACCTCATTGACTCGAATAGCCTCATTACACTCCATGTACAATATCTACCTATGGAAATAATATATATTGCAATTATTCAAAATTAATTATTCATTTTATGGCCTTTATACTGGAAACCCATTGACCCAATGATGTTGTGTACTATACTACTTGTCTAGTTATACATGATAAAGACTGCTATTGATATACGGGCCCCTACTCATATCCTATCCGTTTTGGTACTCAATTTTTTTTTTTACACACATACATATAGACTATCGACAGTCGCTCGCGCCTTTTTTTCCCAGTCTTATCTAAACTCCGATCCGGCGCAACACTACTATAATCGCATACTGATATTTTTTAAAGGCCCGGGCCTTCGGCCCTCGATATCAGTATGCAAATATCATGATTACAGTAGTATTGCGCCGGATCGGAGCGCGGCAACGACTTAAGTTTAGATAAAACGTTGGGGAAAAAGGCGCAAGCGACTGTCGACAGTCTAACATACAATCATATACAGTTAACCTAATTACACAAAGCAAACACATTGCAGCTACTCACCACTAGATCTCGCAACCGAGCCATATCAAACACATAACTCATAGCGACAATTTCATATTTGAAATAACAATATAGTAAGCTTATTAAAACACGATGGAAACGCATACAAATACCCATAAATTCGGAGTACAGTTGAAAGTATACAAGGAAACGTAAAACTTGTGTCAATGATCTAAAACCAATGCAAAACTCAACCAACATACAACGCGTAACAGATGTTAAATAAAGCGTTTCAGTTACTTGCCCCATTCACTTAGAACTTTCATATCAGGTGTAAAATAACAATGTATTGATAGCAGTGTATGTAATGTGGTAGTTCTAAATGTAATCTATCTGTACTATTGATTCATTGCATTGGGAAGGGTGGACCCTATAGCTAGCTGACCACTATCAGTGAATGAAGTGTCAATAAAACTTTGGTTTGACTATTCTACTTGTGACGGTTAGGTTTCGTCTGCTGGTGACATTGTTTACGAGTTTGAGTACATTTAGAGCGACTACTGGACTGATAATAAAAGACTGTTATTAATTTTTACACGTGATATGAACGTTCGATCTAAGTGAATTGGACAAGTAGCTGAAATGCTCTACACATGTAGTATTCAGAACATGCATTCAATTCTCATGGTCTGCATTGTGTTGGGTGTAACTAACGTTCTGACATAGTCATTCAAACTGTTGTTAAGAATTTGGTAGCGTCATACCTTTACGATCAAAGTCGCCATACGACAAGGCGTCATATTCATACACAGCCCCAGTACCATCTTCAAATAGCTTACCCTTCATTTTATACTAGAACGAGTCGAGGTATAGGCAAGTGATATGAAAATCTATTTGAGGAAAAAACACAAAACATACCAAATAATAAAACACATCGAGCAGTGCCAACAACAGAAATATGTACAGAAACAGAATTATGTTCTTCAACACCTCGGTTCATCTGGGTTTTTCAATTCACTTTGCTGACGACAACACGTTCTTTCCCCAAAAAACATCATCTGTTACATTATAAAATATGAGGTCGAAAGTCGATTCTGATATCGATCAGTTTTTACTATATTAAAAGGCAATATTCTGTCTAAAATTTAGAAGAAAAATATTTCGAAATATGAATATTGTTCTTTTCTTTTTTCACTTTCAGTTGTGATATCGCATCACACCAGTCTAGGAATCTACCAGATGCCTCAGTGAGCCGTCATTCCGCGGTCGAGAATTTCCAAGCTGTTATAATTTAAGTTCATTTTATAGTCAACATAAATATATGTTCATTGCTTTCCAAACATTCCAACCACAAAAATTCGTTAGGTGTATACTGGTAGCGATGATACATCCATATCTTTCATTTTCGCTTCGTTTTTAGTTCAGCAATGCCATAAATGTGAGAGTTAATGTTACCGATGAGGGCGGGATTTGTAATGGCGACCTCTGGCCTCAGTAATACTCGGAAATGCGGAAGAGTGACCTCGCGTGTAAATAACCTGGTTTGATGCATTGTCGTGCGACTATTTTAAACCCTCAGACTTATTTTGGCTTATACGGAAGAAGAGGAAGGTAGGTTACAAGTTTAACAGATTGAGAATGCACATTAGAGTATCAACGATATCACTGGAAACGTTCCTGTTAGTCAGTGATGGGATATCGGAGTACATGGGCAATGTAGTAGGCCCCACAGTGATTCAATAGCTTTTTTGACAATTGTATGCATGGTGACCACGCGTGGTCGTCTCCTACACTGTCAAATTTTGACGGGGTCAAAGGGCATTCTTTGACCAAATTAAATGAACTAGCATACAGCACCACGAAACGCCTGAGTAATCGTGAGTTTACACTTGCAGCAGCCAGCCAAGTGAGGTACTGTATGTATACAGTATAGTCACATAATAACACTATCTACTTGAAGTACCCGTTCATCGTCAGATTGCAATCACGATCAAACGTGGAGTGTGTACGGGGAGTACTTACCCTCCTATACTGCAAGGATCAGCAGTAAGGCTCAATCTAAAGGTCGGTTCTGACGATCTCGTATATGAGCGTATATATGGCCGACCTCATGTATGCACGTTTGACATATAAAGGAGAGAGGGCGCTGAACAGTTGCTACTCACAATCAAGTGTAATGTCACAGAGATACTAAGGGAGCATTCGTTTTTTACGGGGAGGGGGGGGGGGGTCGGTGGAATTCGGGGGGGGGTTGACTTTTACAAAGCAGTTTTTAGGGGGGAGTCAAATTTTATATCCAATGGTTTGGGGGGGGTCAATTTTAACAACAGATTTGTATGGAATTATAGCAAAAAACAACAGAATTGACAAAAAAATGTACAAAACAGAATACAAACATGTCTTTATTCTGTCTGATCAGGTGATAACAAGTAAAAAAAAGAAAACACAGAATCACAAAAATAAAACTTTCAGGCTGTGGCAATATAATGACATACCTCACTTTTAAAACTCTTTAAAAACTCTTTAAAAACAACAGAACTCATTCAAATTAATTTTTGAGTCTGAGAGTGAACCATGAGAGGGATAAAGAGGAGGAGGAGAGCGATGAAGAGGATGAGATGGACGAAGACAGTGAATCAGAAGATGGACATGTAGTGATACATGAATTGGGTGAATCAGAGGAAAGTGACTCGGAAAGTGACTCTGAAAGTGATAGCAGTGACATTGAAAATGAACTCTTTCACACAACAAGATCAGGCAGACAGTGTACTACTTGGAAGTCACGGAACTACATGGACTAGGTTTCATGGTCCATTATGTGATATGTCGAACAAACACTCATATAAGTCAAGTGTTTCATAAATCTATTATAAATCAAGTGAAAAATTTTTATAGGGGGGGGTCACATTTTACAATTGATGGATTTAGGGGGGGGGGTCACATTTTAGAAAAGTAATTTTTAGGGGGGGGGTTGCTTTTTACATTTAATTCATACCTCAAATTCCACCGACCCCCCTCCCCGTAAAAAACGAATGCTCCCTAAGCAATATTTTACCCGCATGCCACAACTGTGTCTCATTTGTATGCTTCTACGTTCCTTAATTTATCATTTCCGAGATAAGCAAAACAAATTTAACATTTGAATAATATGGACCAAACGTACGATTAAAAATCAACAAGAACGTCTCATGAAATTATGTATAAAAAATGTAACAAAACTAAATGGAGCACGTAAATACGCTTCAACGTCAAATAATCACCAACTTGGGTAGTCAGTCTCTATGACAAATATTAACACGTAAGTTTGTTATATCTAAATAGTACATGTATGCAGAAAATTCAATATCTTGTGACGTCATAACAGGCGCAAACGTTTGCCTTGGTTTCCTTGCAAATATTCTACACTGCTTTCACGAAAGTCTGTTGAAAAATTTATGAAATTTCTATCTCCTATAAAATATTGATGTCTTGATGAGAGTTCTTGTTTAGTTTGTAACATACATATCGTGCCACCACCACCGTGCCAACTAGTGAAACTCATAGATAAGATGATTGATATTATTGTATCGTAAGAGTTCATAAATGTGTTAGACATTCATTATGTTAATTATTCGTTGCAGGTAACTGTAACATATGAGATTCTGATGTCAATGACCGATATTGTATCTAATCACTACTAGAAAGACGCAACAAGACGGCGGAAAACATGGATGCAATACCCCAAGATCGATTTTATAGCTTCATAAAAGGTATTACTATTAGTACTAAGCTAATGTAGCATTTTGTGACTGAGGGCTGAGACGCCAAGCATGTTGATTTTACGAGAGTGGTGTGCCACGGTGTGTGTGTGTGTGTGTGTGTGTGTGTGTGTGTGTGTGTGTACGTGTGTGTGTGCGCGCGCGCGTGTGTGTGTATGTACGCATGCATATCACATATGTGTGTGAGGGGTCGGGGCGGGGTTGATCCAATTTTACTTTCAGTTTCGAGGGTATCGTTTTATGAGCGACTTTCATCCTGGACAAGCAAATCAGCTGAATGAGAATATTAGATTATGGAATCAAGTGTCAAATATCAAAATTTAAGTAAACTGTTATGTTATGTCTTGCATTTTTAGTATATCATGGTGTATAACTTATATGCAGATATTTTAATGAAAGTGCTCTTTCAACATCCCACTAATAATTATCTGATCATATTGCTTTTGATGAAGATCGTCTCACCATCTCTATAACGTTCATCTCATTAGTGGTTTGATATTACATGAACTCTTACTTTCCCTAGATGTTGAACACTTCCTAGTGAACGGTCTACAGAAACAACAACTGAATCACGCTGCAGCCAAGGAAAAGGAGGAACTTCTTGGAAAGTTAAACAGTTTGAAGTCGGACATCGAACTAAGCACCCAGGTTGCTATAGGTCAGTACTCTCACTCTCACTCTCTCTCTCTCTCTCTCTCTCTCTCTCTCTCTCTCTCTCTCTCTCTCTCTCTCTCTCTCTCTCTCTCTCTCTCTCTCTCTCTCTCGCTCGCTCGCTCGCTCCCTCCCTCCCTCCCCTCTCTCTCTCTCTCTCTCTCCCTCTCTCTCCCGCTCTCTCCCTCCCCCTCCCCTCTCTCCCTCCCCCTCCTCTCTCTCTCTCTCTCTCTCTCTCTCTCTCTCTCTCTCTCTCTCTCTCTCTCTCTCTCTCTCTCTCTCTCTCTCTCTCTCTCTCTCTCTCTCTCTCTCTCTCTCTCTCTCTCTCTCGTTTCATATTAATGTGTGGTAAGCCAATTGATTTTGAAAAGTGCAACAATGTTATTTCTCCTCGAATGAATGACAAGGATGGGTACCTCACATGAGTAATTTGTGTTTGAATTGGAACACGCCACTCTTTTGTATATTGGTCCATATGGTTTGTAAACGTTTTGCAGATGTTGACCCTGACATTTTATGAGATTCATACAGTGACATATACATATAACACTCACACACACACACACACACACACACACACACACACACACACACACACACACATATATATATATATATATATATATATATATATATATATATATATATATATATATATATATATATATATATATACATGAAGACATGCTTGTAATAGTTTATGTAATGAATATATCTATTTATTTATTTTACCTTAGGTGAAAAACCCAGTTTGGACCGTCAGATCAGTGTTTCACGCAATTCATTGTCTATACTAAATGAAATTAGACCAGAATTACAGTTTCATCTTGAGTCACAGAGTGGTCCGAGTCATGCTATGGAATTCGTAATGTCGGTACAACTAGATGGTCAGCGTTTTGAAGGAATTGGCAGCTCCAAGAAACAGGCAAAGCATCGGGCTGCTGAAAAAGCACTCAAATTTGTCCAAACTGGAAGCTGTACAAATGATGCGGAGATGATCCCGAGGGAGACTGGGGGAGGTAATGACAGTAGAAGAAATGATGACGAAAATGGACTTGCAGCAGCTTCATTCAATGAGGAACCACAAGAAGAATCTAACCCAACCTTTGTGTTGAATACGTTAAGACCTGGCCAAGTAGCTTATGAGCTAGTTTCTGAAACTTGTGATGGTCTCGAAAGGTGGTATAAGTATTCTGTAACAGTTGATGGGCAGATGTTCATCGGAAAAGGCAGAAATAAGCGCCAGGCCAAAACCGAAGCTGCACGAATTGCCGTGAGTTTGCTGAATCTAACAGGTATGCAATCTAAGGAAGCTATTTCAGAAACCAATCCTGCACAGAAAATGGCTGATCGAATACAGACATTGATCTACACAAAGTTTAGTCAAATTACTGAGAATTTTACCTCACCGTACTCAAAGCGCAGGGTACTAGCTGGCATTGTTATGACAATGGGTGATGATCTGGATAGTGCTGAGGTCATAACTCTGGCGACAGGCACCAAATGTATAAACGGTAAAAACTTGTCCAACAGAGGGTCTACAATCAACGACTGCCATGCTGAGATTATTGCACGAAGATCATTGATTCGTTATCTCTATTTCCAACTTCATCGACACATTGTTAAAGACACCAGGTCGTCCATCTTTATTCCCAGAAGGGAAGGCCGCGGATACCGCCTGAAAGATAATATCAAGTTTCATCTGTATATCAGTACATCTCCTTGTGGTGATGCTAGAATCTTCTCTCCACACGAAGAGATTTCTGACGTTTCATCAGATTCTCACCCGGCAAGGAAATCACGTGGTCAGCTACGCACAAAAATCGAAGCTGGTGAGGGGACAATTCCCATTGACTCAAACAGCTCACCAACCCAGACCTGGGATGGCGTCCTGCAGGGAGAGCGACTCCTTATTATGTCTTGTAGTGATAAAGTTGCCCAGTGGAATGTTGTTGGTGTTCAGGGTGCTCTTTTGAGTTATTTCATTGAACCCATATACCTATCAAGCATCATTATTGGCTCTAACTACAACAGGGAACACCTTTCGCGAGCTGTCGTCTCACGTGTAAAGCTTGGCAATGCCTTGCCAAACATGTACATTCAAGCGGAACCCCTGCTTTCTCGGACCACTCGTCAAGAAGAAAGGTTACCCGGAAAGACACCCGATTACAGTGTCAATTGGAACCAGGCTGACCATACAGTTGAAGTCGTAAATTCAACAACAGGGCGATTAGAACACAGCAACTCGCCCTCCAGACTTTCCAAGCAGAGCTTCTATCATTATTTCAAAGAATTGAGTGGCGAATTGACCTCTGTTATCATGAAGAAGAAAGATGTGGGGAAGTCCAAAGGCTACAGAGAAGCCAAGGATAGAGCAAGTGATTATCAGAGGGCAAAGGCTGCACTTGTAAAGGCATTCCAGAGTACTGGCATGGGAACTTGGATGAGAACACCAGCAGAGTTAGACCATTTCACCCTGTAATGAAATCAAGATTGGCGAAAACGTGAATACTATAAAGTTATAGTATACTACACTATAGAGTTTTTCATTGCTTGTGAGATGTTTCAAATGAAAGTTTAATTGTAATGGTTGCTCATTATATTATGTACTCGAATAGCTTATATATACTTAAGACTTTGAAACCCAACTCAACGAAATACAAGCTAGTCTGCGACAGTGTCAGTGACCGCCTCTCTAAGATGTTTTTCAGGACACAACACTGGTGTGTAGGACTCTCACAAATGGTTGTTAATAGTTAGTACAGGAACTGTATTCAAGAACTCCTGTGCACATTGATTGATAGTGTTACCGCAGATCTTTGATGGGGTCTCTGTGATGCATAGTTTTAAAAGCGAACCAGGAAGAGATGTGTGTCTGTAACAGTGTTACATAAAACGCAAGTTTTCACTTGTGAAAGTTGAGGTATTACCGTCAATCTATTGAAGACCATTCCAAATTTTTCATGTTTTAGTAGATACTAAAGTGTATATGATACATATAGTTCACTGACAGGTTTTATCTTAAATCTTAATGATTATATACTAGTATCAGTAAGTATGTGAACAAGTTTTACTCTATTTTAAAACAAAGTTGTTCTTTGACTACATACACACAGGCAGACACAGACACAGACACATACACACACACAGCCACGTGTGTGTGTATGTGTCTGTGTCTGTGTGTGTCTGTGTTGTACAGTTTGATTGTACCCAGATTTGTAAATGTTCCAATTTAGTTCATAACCTTTGTAACGTTTTAATGTTTATAAACTTTTAGTCATTTTTTTGTCAATTCGCACATCTTCAATCCATACATTCTTTTTTTTATATATTAGTCATAGCTTTACATGTATTTGATGTGCAGGGTTTCATACCTCAACATCATGAACAAATACTTTACCTTTTTTGTCTTTAGCATCAGTGTGTGAATATTAAAGTGGCACAAGATGAGTTTACCAGCTTTAAACTCAAATGAAAATACTTGAATAAAAACCACATTCCAGCATTATGTTGATATCGATGAATTTATTCCATAATATTACGATTGTCTTCTGGCATTTGTTACAACGGTTGATTGCATATAGTAGGAATTTTCTGAACATTGTTGGTACGTACCATACATTACGTCATCGGGTCGTTTATGAGTTATATCTTAATACGAGGTTTGGGTTAGGTCAATTGCAAGTGGTGTTTAAATATGCTTGTGTGTGTGTGTGTGTGTATGTATGTATGTATGTATGTATGTATGTATGTATGTATGCATGTAATATGTATGTATGTACGTATGTATGTACGTATGTATGTATGTATGTATGTATGTATGTATGTATGCAATATGTATTTACGTATCATGTATGTACGTACGTATGTATGTATGTATGTATGTACGTACGTATGTACAGTATGTATGTATGTATGTATGTATGTGTGTGTGTGTGTGTGTATATGTGTATACGTACATACCCCATGATACTTACGTATCATGGCTAGCTGCCGTACCTCACTAGCTAGCTCTCCGATCGACAGATTGCATGTATCACATGGCGCGGTAAACAGGCTAGTGTGTTATCTCGAAGAAAGTGAATGTTTCACGTGTAACCGACTCTTGTAACGAAATGTTATTAATTAACAGTCTGTCGTGTTTTCTGTGTCCCAAAACGTCTGCAACAAGTGAACTACAACCAAGCACGTTTTGATGAAGATGATTAAAGAATCAAGGCACCCAAATTTGTTTTATTATATTCTTTTTCCCCCTTTTTATATCAGTACAAATGCAAAACAATATAATGTAAAAGGAAAAGAATGCATTACAGAACAGATAAAAAGTACAAAAGCGAAGAGGAGTGAGGACTGGCTACCTTAAATTAAATGAATTATTAGTTAGGATTGAAAAACCCTCACAGTTAATAAGGATTAATGTAACATTTAAAGTGGCCATATGGATGAGAATTTGGTATTTATTTTGGATTTTTATTTGATAAAACAGCTTCTCTGTGTTTTTCTACTTGAAAAAATAATGTGAAATAACATATACCAAGTCCATGTTCACATCTCAATAAACGGCAAACATTAAACAATGTGTAAAATGTTTGTTATTGTACGTACAATAACAAACTTTTTACACTTTTTGCATCTTTTTGCAATGTATTGAGTTGCGAACATGGACTTGGTATATGTTCTTTCGCATTATTTTTTAAAGTAGAAAAACACAGAGAAGCTGTTTTATCAAATAAAAATCCAAAATAAATACCAAATTCTCATCCATATGGCCACTTTAATGTAACCGTATTGATGAAAAGACAAGCAACAACAAAAAATAATTACATTACTAAAACTAGTCTACTCGAATGAATTGCCAGTTGTATGACTTACAGTGATGTCAGGTTTACAAAGTTAATGAACTTGACTTGTCATAGATCTATAACAGTTAGAGATCAAGGGTTCTATATACTTCATTTTCTGAGTCTTTGACGCTCGTTCTCGATGTCATTATGCGTGGGTAGGCAATTGCGCCCCCTAGAGACGTTTACCAATACCATATCGTGCTGTTTGGCTGACATTTTTGTCGTGGGCTTTAAATGCGTTATACATATACCTACATGTATAGTTGGAAACAGCGCTAGATCTGGAAGCAGCACAAGTCTAACGATATATAGTGCAGTGTAATTACGTAAGGATTTTATACATCTCATTGTCTAAAGCTTTCATTTATCTCCAGTGAAAGGTGAACGTGCTCGCTGCCATATGTAAATAGTAACCCATTTCAATGCGTGTTCAGTTGTTTGTCGTCATCGCAACAAGGTGTGCGCTTCCGTGTCATGTCATCAGTTAAGACATTGTTAATGTTATGAGGTATGTACGTATGCGATCACAATCATGTTGTGTACAGTAGATCCATGTTTCGAGATCTAGCTAGGTTTCGTGTCACGAAGTCTCGTTAGCACTAAGCAAAACGACAGATCGAGGAAAGCATGGGGAGTGCGGCAAGCACCAAGAAGGCGGCAGCTGTGTGGAAATCAAAGACAACGGAGAAAGAGCAGGAAGGTGATCAAATTGAAGAAAAAGAAGTCGACGAATTAGCATGCATCGACGAGGTAGTTGACGCGGACAACGATAATAAGGCGAGAGAAGACCACGAAAAACGCCTAGCCGAACACCCAGAAATTCAAGACCTACTTCCGACATTCAAAAAATCAATAGACACCATACAACAATGTAGTGAAAACCCAACGTCAATGGAGGCCTTGCAAAATGTGACCGACGTTGTTGAGACGAACCTACGGCAGCCATTGATGACATACAAGAGTAAAGAACAACGTCGGCTCATGTGCGATCAACTGGGATACGACGAAATTGTGTCCACCATTTACAAGTACTGCCAGGCGCTGAGGAACACAGGTCCTTTGGAAAGGTCACAACCGATTTTCCTTGCCTATGTGTCAGCTTTAGACATCGTAACCAGTATGTCAGATAGAAGTGAACTCATCTGTCAGCAGTGTCAGGAAACTGGCCTCTTGGAGGATATGATCGACTATTTGAAAACTTCGAAGTATAAAACAGATCACGACCGTCAACGGAATATGGTAAGTGCCGATTCTCTGGGATGTCAGTCCAGGGAGACGGTAAATTGGGCTCAATTTTAGAGTAGGTGGGTTAGGTAGATTTGTTTTTCATGTGTGAGGTCGAGTGTCTAGTTCAGGTGGTTATGTTTTCCATTCTTTGTTATATGGTATCTGTGTTATTGGTTTCTTCTCATCAGATGTACAGCCATTACAGATTGGAAGAACAGCTTTTTCAGCTTTTTATTGTCTTTTTAAGTTGATGTCAGTTTCCGCATCCACTATTTCTCCCGAGACTTCATAATTTTTTGCCACTTTATTTTATTTTTCTCGAATCAGTGAAAATCTAGGTGGGGATCAGGTAACCGGAATCAAACATTTTTTAGACCTTGTAAGAACCAAGAAATGTTACATGCCTACATGGAAATTGTTATGCATTATATTGGTGTGCTACATTCCGCCTGTTTGGACAAAATTACAGTATTATCGCGATGTCGGATAGTACAAAATTGTTGATGAGCTACAGACAGACTTAAAGTAACCTCAGACCACTGTAGTTCTTTATATTGGTCTGAGAAGTAACCGAATAAATAAATAAATAAATAAATAATTTAAATAAATAAATAAATAAATAAAATAAAATAAAATAGTGAGTGAGTGAGTGAATGAATGAATAAATGAATTAATTAATTAATAAATAAATAAATAAACAAATAAACAAATAAATAAATAAATAAATAATACAATCATAGACAACCATGATCGATCTGCACCCTCGAAGTTTGTTTGTTTGTTTGTTTGTTTGGTTTAATTTTATGCACGGTCGCAATGTTGCCTTGTTTGTTTTGTTTTGGGCCAATGAGTTATTACGTTACCTGACACACTTGGAAGGAGTTTCCGCAGCCAGTTAATCTGAAACAGAATATGTGACAAAACCCTTACTCTCTATTCTACAAGTTTGCTAGCTCATTCGGACAAAAACACTGCGACAAAACTTAATTGCCCATTTTCTTCGCATAATAAAATATGTCTTGATGATTGACACCTTTAAAAATCATTCTTATTAAGATCAAAATGTAACAATTGTAATGCATCGTCGTAAACCACAGCCTCTTTTACGGCACCGTCCAAGGCGCACCTCGTTATTCGTGTCGTGGATGAAATAACAGCTCTGGTTTGCGACAATGTTGTGTTGTAGTTAAATGTCACAGTCTGTCGAGCCAGACCGGGATGACATTCAGCTAGGCTATGTTGGTAAAAAAAATGTATCAATGATAGTAAAAGTTTGGTTAAGTCATATGATAAAATGTGTCAGTGAGATTTTGTAGAGCCAGACGACATTCTGTCTCAGGTTAATTGTCTCCTATTGTATTGCATTGTATTGTATTGTATTGTAGTGTAGTGTAGTGTAGTGTAGTATAGTGCAGTGTAGTGTAGTGCAGGGCATTGTATTGTATTGCATTGTATTGCATTGTACTGTATTATATTGTACTGTATTGTATTGTACTGTACTGCACTGCACTACATTGTATTGCATTGCATTGTATTGTACTGTACTGTACTGTACTGCATTTCATTGCACTGCACTGTATTGTATTGTATTGTATTGTATTGTATTGTATTATATTGTATTATATTGTATTGTATTGTATAATTTGAATAATTTCTATATCTCTTATTCTTTGAACTCAGATTGGGTTTGCATTCATCACTACACACCTTTCCATTATATGTAACTGTGCTAAAGGTGGTGTCAGTCGACAATATTTCGCCGAGAGAGATGCGGTGAAAACAATCGAACCTTTTACGAAGTCTCCCGACGTGTTTGTTAAGACAATTTCATACATGACATTGGCCTATGTTGTAGACGAAGGCGATGAACAAAGTGACGTCATAGCAGCTGATGACAATCTCATCGAATTCCTAATTGAACATTTCAAAAAAGCTCTAGCATCGCCAGAGAAAACATCCACAGAAGCTGGTATATCAGCAGAGGTAAGTAAAACATTTTCATTTTCAAACATGATTCTATCGTATTTATATATACCTCACCACATTCCATATAGTTACTATGAAATCCGACCATGGAAGTACGTACTGGGTGGTACGTCCACGGTCTTGTGAAATAACCTTTTTAAATGACACCCACTACGAGGATTCGAAAATCACAACAAGAAGAATATATTTTTGTCATAACAATATACTTTTGAATTTTAAAACTGAAGCCATCTTCCAATTTAGCGATGGATGTACGTCTTCCACATGATGATGAGAAGTCACGTGATATACATTTGCTTTTCCAGGAAATAGCACAGGGCCTTTACAGTCTCACAAACAACGACAAAAACAAACCGAAAATAGTGGAAGCTGGAGTGTTGCCTCTACTTGTCAAACTCATAAAAGAAGGCGACGAAAAAGAACAATATTACTCAACCAAAACGATTTGGAATCTCGCTTTTGACAAGTCAAACCGGGACAAGATAAAGGAAAGTTCGGATGTTATTGAAACGTTGCAACAACTCAAATCTCACGAGAGTCAACGAGTACAGAAAGCAGCGAGTGGTGCATTGTGGGTAATTGAGGACCAGCAACAAGGACGAGGTAAGATTTCTTGTTCCCCATATTTAAATATATTTGCATATTGCCGTAACAGTATGAAGTTGGCAACCATTATTAGGTAAGACATTAACGAAGCATACGTTGGTTAGTTTGTGCTGCACATCAAATCAAAAGTTATATGTAGTATTTTACTTGCAATTGAGAGAGAGAGAGAGAGAGAGAGAGAGAGAGAGAGAGAGAGAGAGAGAGGGGGGGAGGGAGGAAGAGAGAGAGGGGGGAAGGGAGAGAGAGGGGGAAGGGGCGAGCAAGCAAGAGAGTGAGAGAGGGAAGGTGGAAGGAAGGCAGATGGAGAGAGGGAGGCGAAAGGAGGGAGGGTGGACAGACCAACATATATATATATATATATATATATATATATATATATAAATATATATATATATATATATATATATATATAGGGAGAGAGAGAGAGAGAGAGAGAGAGTGTGTGTGTGTGTGTGTGTGTGCGCGCGCGCGCGCGCACGTGTGTGTGTGTGTGTGTATGTGTGTGTGTGTGTGTGTGTGTGTGTGTGTGTGTGGTGTCTGATCAGTCAGGGTTTACTCCAAGCATAAAAAAGCATTGATCACTGTGTTTCTTTTTATGCTTCACATGTTAGACAATGCAGAAAAACATGGTGAAGATGGAGAAATAGCTGAAACCTGTCCTCACGTAATGATAAGCTACCAATGGGATGTTCAGAATGTGATGATAAAGGTGAAGGAAAGACTTGAAGCAAACGGCTACCGTGTCTGGATGGATTTGGAACAGATGGGCGGGTCAACATTACAAGCTATGGCAGAAGCAGTCGAAAACTCTGCAGTTATATTAATGTGTCTGTCACAGAAGTATAAAGATAGTCCGAATTGTAGAGTAGGTAAGTTCGAATGTCTTGATTCAATGGTTACTTATCGTTTAAATGTAAAGCCGCACCAGCTGCAACTTTTGAAACTGTTTTGTTACATTTACTGATGACTTACTCGTAATATCGTAGGCTCTGATCAGAACTGGATCACCTGTGTAGGTAAACGTCATAATTAGGAACCGGTCAGTTTCTTCGGCCTGGGGGGGGGGGGGCGGTGGATTGGTAGGGGGGTCACCCTGTTTTTGAAATTGGCAGTAGGGGGGGGGGTCATGCTGTTTTGAAAATTGTGGATGGGGGGGGTCATTGTGTTTTAGATTGTGATGGAAGAAAAAAATCCTTTTCTACAATGGCATATATCCTTGTCTGAAATGTGGTACATGTCAATATTTGTTCTTGTCCCTGTTTCTTACATCAATTCTTTAGTATTACTTATTAGTTCAAACATAACTATACATATTCATATACACATGTACATGTACCGGTATTACCTAGCTACCACACTAGTTACAGAACATGTCATGTAAATGCTTGGCTGTTTCACAATCAATGCTTCACTTATATTGCAGTTTGGGGCAAAAGTGAACTTGAAGGTTTCGTAATGGTAATTTTCATAGTTTATAAATGAAGTTAATCTAAATTGTTCTACTCGTCATGTTATTGACACTACAAATCACCACGTCTCATCAGATTCCAGTTTCCATTATACACTAGGTATGACCACCTAAAGTTCTCTAACATACCGATGACTTTATTATACATGCAATACTAATGTCCCTATACTAATGTTACGTGTCCATTTTATGTGATATGGGAAACTCATTTAAAACGTACATTTACGTTAGCTTTTCGAAACTTGGAAATATTACCTCAAAGGTTATGAATAACCTAAACATTGCCTTAGTATCCCAGGCAAAAAAACTCCAGATCTGCCAGGGGGAAAACCCCAAGGACTCCCTCACCCCCAGAGGTCACTCATGCATTCAACCAACAATCAGATGCACCAACAACCTTTTTACTGTCATAATGGTGTTGAACTCAGGACCCCCCTCACATGAGGTGGACATATCCCAGTCTCAAGCTCTTCCCCTCTTACTGTCAAGATGCTATCAAAGTATATTTCAAAAGTATTTCAACCCTATGTAGTTGCTTTTTACATGTTGGTGTTGTCTTGTAAGGCTTGGAAATTATTGTCTGAAAGGGTCTGAATAGTCTCAAAATTGACTTTTCAGAGTAAAAAATCTCCAGGGCTTCTAGGGGAGACCCCCTAGGACCCCCATAAGAGATATACATATTCCCTTCTCAAGCTTCCCCCCTACCTTTCACTGTCAAGATGCTATTAAACTCCTTTTTGAATATATTTACCCTGTGCAGTCAATAATTATAATTATGATAGTGCTAACCCTGAATCTTATAAAGTAGATGCAAGGCAATCAAGCAGTCCACACTGAGTCACGATCAAAAAATACCTGTCATGTAAATATTATATATGGGGGGGGGGGGGTCATCATGTTTTAGAATTAAGTGATAGGGGGGTCAGCCTGTTTTGGGCTTTACAGATAGGGGGGGGGGGTTCAGTGACTTTTTGTCTGCCCGATTTAAGAATCCACCCCACCCCCCAGGCTGGAGAAACTGACCGGTCCCTTATGAAGCCGGACGCATAATATGGTACAATAAATCCAATCAAATTGATTTTTGGGTCAGCACCCTAGACCCCAACGTCATCACTATTTCAAAGTGCTACTGTACTAGTTATGGATAAAAACATAGACGCTGTCTCTCCAACATCTATGGTAAAATCAACCTCAAGTCAACATGTTCATCACTAATTTGTATTTTTACAATCTTCAGTGAATATATTGTTCAGTTGGATGACTGATCAACCTCAGTTACAGCTCCTTGTGCAATGTGTAAATGTCAAAGCACTAGTTCATGGAGGCCGCATGATTGTGTACCTTGTATTCAATATCGTGTATTCACATGTTTCTCCGATACTCTCTCCTTCACCCACTGCTAGAGGCAGAGTATGCATTCCAACTCAGACGTGACGTTGTACCATTGATGGTTGAAGACAGATACAAGCCAAGTGGTTGGTTGGGAGCCATCGTAGGCACTAAATTTTACGTCAATTTTGCTAAGAAAACTACTGCTTTTGGAACCTGTATGAAACAACTTGTACGAGAACTTGGAGATCGCGGTAAGATTGGAATGCAGCCAAAAGAAGGCGAGATTGTGAAGGAGGCCATTGCAGCTGTAACGGCGCCCTCTGTTGGTCACGCGAGGCCATCGACCGCAGCGCATCCTGCAAACAGATGGAGCGCAGCTGAAGTGAAGGACTGGTTGAAAGATAATGGAATTGAATAGTAAGAAGTCATTTTATTCATATATTCATTCTATGTACGTTCATCGAATGATTTTATATGGAATACTAATATCTAAATATCTCATTATCAATTCTCTAAAAAATGACTGACAGCATTATACATATTTGATAACTTTGATAACTAAACCCTTGAGGCTATGATTCACAATGGTGAATATGTGGACAGACCATTATCAGTACATCTCTTGAGCGAAAGTAAAGTCACGATTTCTAATCTCCAAATTTCACTACGTTCACTATATGGATTGTACCCCCCCCCTCCTCCCCAATCGGGGGCTATGTAAAAAGGGACGCTGTGCTATTACAGGTATATAGGGGTTAATTATTATACAGCGTTTTCACAACAGTGTGGAAAGTGTTATGCATACAAATGACATTTATATTATCATCTCTGTTTTTAATCCTCATCCACAGTAAAACCAAGCAAACGATTACTGGGGAAGATCTAGTCTTTCTAATGAAACTACGGGATGAGGTATGTACATGTACATGATATAATTTTATTACAGTTAATATATGCATTCATTCAAAAAGGAACACGAACATGCTCAACCTAGCTAGCTTTTTCATAAGTGACGTCAGATAAATGGAGGTACATGTGCACAGTTTCATTGTAAAATGTAAAAACATCTACGTTATTATTATTTGCGTTAAATTGATCAGAATAGAAAGTTAACGAACGTTTGTAGCTGTGGACGACTAAACAGGTACTACAGAAATGAGTTGGGTTTAGAGGATCAGTAAGGTAGCGTGATGACGTCAAATCTCTCAGCATTTTTGATATAAAAGCTTACAATAGATCGCTATAGACAAAATACGGACTGTTATTGATACTAGACACGCTTTGAAAATGAGATACATGTTCTCATGTCCTAGCTGTCTTTGGATATGTTGCAGTGATGTGTATTTTATATTTCTTTCGCTTTGAGATAACATGTATCATTCTACGTGCTTGCCTGATATCAGTGTCTGCATTTTGTTTATACAAGTCATCATTGTATGCATGAGATCTAGATCTAAAATATCACACTGCTTCATTCATGTTGACTCTTTAAACCGTCCTTGCTTCCATAGTACATGCACACATCATCATTATAGCCAAATTTCTCTAAACCCGTAAGTCACTGTTACAGTGTCTGTATGATTCAGTGCAACTTTTGCGAGAAGACAAAGGTGGAGATGATTTAATTAATCTATTCTTTATTTTATTTGTAGGCACCTGAGTTTTTCTACAACTACGTGCTCAGTCACCTGGGTATAACTACGCTGCAAGGAATGAGAAGACTTCGTAGTGCATTGGAAAGGCTCTGATGATCCATGACATTCTTGAGTGTACTTGAGTGAAATACTAGTGTTACCGTCGTAAGAGACTTGAGTGAATATGCCTAGTAGCTCAGTGTAACTTTTTCTGTTGCTTTTTACAATTGAAAAAGTATACCAAACTATAATAGAGTTCATCTTTTTATATTCGCGGAATTAGTCGCCACTATAGTCGTTGATAATATTGTGTACATACGCGGGTTTGATGTTACTTGCCTACTTTTTTTATTTGAAAAATTAAGTTACGAGTTGGGTCGACAGTTAAATTCTGTAAAGTACATATTTACTTGAACATTCATTGCAAAATTTAAGTGTGAGTTGTGGTTTATTCATATCACAAAATATATAGATTTCTATATTTTCCTGTTTCGTACAAATCAAGGGGCTGATCCCATGACTAAGATATAATATGACTATTACTATTCATACAATATATTTACATCGTTCCTTTGACAATTTACAAATTTAAGAACAGTTTAATGAACTTTAAATATATTTATTGGTATATATCATGGAATCTGTAATAACATGAAAACGACTCAATAATAGACATCAATAAAATTTTATACCATGAAAACAATTGATGTATCATATGTGTGTGTGTATGTATGTATGTACTCTCTCTTGAAATTAATAACCTAGGGTTCTTTTGTAGAATCGTTGTCATAGTGATCGGCAGTTTAGGATCAGTTAACAAACGTGTAATACCTGGTTTTAAGTTGATTGGCATCCCGCATCAAACCAAGAAGTGGTTAGCACGATACCTGAGTGTTAGTGCTGCTATAGGCTCTTTCAGAAAATGGCAAAGAAGATGTAAAGACATGAATGTGTAAATCTTCTGTCCAGTCGATTTTGGGGGGATAAACATTGTGATTTGTAAAATGTTTATCATGAATCCTGAATAAATAACTGTTGATATGTATGTATGTATGTATGTATGTATGTATGTATGTATGTATGTATGTATGTATGTGTATGCATGTATGTATGTATGTATGTATGTATGTATGTATGTATGTGTATGCATGTATGTATGTATGTATGTATGTATGTATGTATGTATGTGTGTGTATGCATGTATGTATGTATGTATGTATGTATGTTCATGTATGTATGTATGTATGTATGTGTTTGCGCTTCGTTCAATGAGTTAAATACCAGCCACTGTCACTACAGTACCACCATCGTATTACAACCACCACTACCACCACCAACATCACCACCGTCAACACTCCCTCCACCACTATCATCAGAGCCACAACCACCACCATCATAACCACAATCGTCATAGCCACCACCACCACCACCACCATCATCATCACAACTGTCATCAGTACCATAACCACAAACCTCACTCATTTACACACACATTCAATAAGCATACACCTCTATAGTGCTGTTAATGTATTTTTTTATATCCACTTTCTGTACATATAATATTATAACGCATTTATACATTAGATTGACAATCTTTTGGCAACAGTTCAAATTTGAAGAAAGAAATGTGCAAATTAATCTAACTATTGAAGTTGTCAGGTCATTACACGCAAAGTAACTAGAAAAAAGTAAAACTACGTATCAATTATTAAATACTGAGAACAGTATGTCACTAAAACAACACAGAACTAATCCGATAAATAAAATCCAAAATTTATGTGACCAGTAATTTGATTGACATTTGCAAAACAAATCCACTTTTTCTAATAAAGATTGCTTCCAACGTATTTGATATACCGGTAATAAAACTGAAAGGATGTTATAGATTTATATATTTTTCTAGCTTTAACTCAACTGGTTGATTCTGCATTGATGTAATTGGGTGTTATGATTTTTTTTATTGTTTCTTCTTACTCCCTTGTGTTGACTTTTTGCGTTTGTATGACGTCACATTCACTCATTCAGGCTAAGTATTATCGCTGGCAGTGGAGAGGAAACTCCACTCTCTGTGGTATTATCAAATAACAAGTCGTGTGCTCTCCCGCCCCCCCCCCCCACACACACACAGTGGGGGGGGGGGGTTATAGATACATAACAGAGTTCAAGTTTAATCCGATTCAAACTCTTCAAAGTTCTGTAAAGCATTGGTGAGTTTTCTCATACTATCCATGTCTCGTACAGCCAGTTCTTTGTAGACGAAAGTGTAGAAAAATTGTGGCGCCTTAAAAGGAAAAAATACAGTTATCAGGTAATTAAGCGGAAAATGTATTTGTATCCTCACTGAGATGTAAAGCAAAAAGCGTTCCTATATTTTCTACTATGCCTACTTCTAGAAAAATATGTTCACAGAAAAGACGATAACTTTGTATTATTGGATTTTGTTAAAACCTGTCCTTTGTGGTCTCTCTTGTTAATTTGTCGTGTGACCGCCTGCTCTTTGATCAGACTTTCACCAGATATATTGCAATTATACCCCCTCCCGCGTATAGGTGCCCGAAACAATGCCCTCTGCAATTGATTTGTATTATTTAAATTATTTCTGTTTTAATTGTAAACATGCTCGGATAAAGTGAAAAAAAGATAAGCAAGTAATTACTCGTCGTTGTGGACAATGTTCATGTGTAGGTTGCTACGTTAGGTAGGTACTGGGTAGGTGGGTGGGTGTATATAGTAGTTAGGTGTAGGTGGGTGTGTGCGCGCGCGAATGCATGGCGCTATTGAAAGATCGCCTACAACGTCGAATCTTTCACTCTATCCTTCTTGATAAATTATAGGAATTCAATGATACATACCTTTTGAAGTAGATCCACCATGAAGACAATATTCTTACCGGTAAGTGATCGACTTGATCTACATAAAAATACAAAACAATGTTAAATTAAAAGATCAACAATCAATATCAAACTATAGCAACATAAACCAGTGGATGGGGAAACACAGTCATAATAATAATAACAAGCAACTTAATTAATTGCCACTGTGCGGAAGTCGTAAAAAACAACTTGGAAATTAATACTCTCATGAAATCACTAGTAGGTGGATGGGTGGGTGGGTGAGTGAGTGAGTGAGTGAGTGAGTGAGTGAGTGAGTGAGTGAGTGAGTGAGTGAGTTAAAGAGTACATACGTGCATGCGCAATGGATTATGAATGGTACAGTTACTAGAAGGTCACAATAATTGGTGAATGCATAGCATAAGAATATTCGTATGTGTCACCACGTTGCATGTACAGGTAGATAAAGTTCGGCAAGAAAGTGGATAAAGGGAACAACTTCAAATTCTCTGTACAAGTAAAGAATTCCCACAAGATGTCCGCTATGTGCGAACGCTGAGGATCATTACACGCAATTTACTGTTGTACGGATACATGCATACATTAGCCCTTAGCCAGAACACTATGATGAAAATGAACTCTAAATCTTTTTGAGGGCGCTCCATCTTGTGAATGAAGAACCTATGAAACAAATATCCTATACTTACAAGTTTAGATCATTGTTTGCCATCCATGCCCTAACTGCAGCGTCATTCCACGCATTTGCAGGATGATAACGTGTTTTTGGTGTCAGTTCTTGGGGCATTGATTTGCTACTAGTTGGAGATGAACCGGTTCCATCGCTACCGATCTCTTGTGATAATTTAGTCACGCACTCCTTGTATGGGATGTTGACAAAGTCGATATAAAACTTCATGCCAATGATCAATCCTAGCCAATCAATGGGGTCGTACTTTTCGACTTTCAGAGGTATGATGCGCTTTCCACGTTTTACAGCAAACTCAGCCTCTGCGAACAGTGTGTACCAAATAACATTTTATTAACATGGATACCTTAGGAATATCAAAGGCACACTAGCTAATTAAAACTTTACTGGAAAATTTTTTGAAACCCGTTTGTTAGATGTGATAACATATATACTCGCAATATCGTACACCCTGCATAGTATTGAATCACCTGTTGGTACACATATGTGTGTAGCAGTACACACATGGTGCAATATAGTCGATCAAATTGATTTTTTAGTCCGCACCCAAAAATCGATGCTCCAAATAAATCACAATTTCATCGCATTGCTATACTATTTATAGATAAAATCGATGTCTAATTATTGGTATTTTAACAATTTTCAGTGAATATATATTGTTGGTTGTCGCATGGAAAACATAATACACCAGTTACAGATAGCGCCTCTTTAAAATATTTCTCATTAGTGTATTTGTGTGCTGAACATATTGTATTGTTCCTAGTGTCCCAATTGTTTACATACAGACATCAGGTTAATACACAGCGCCACCAACGACTAATAAAGAGCGAGGTAAATACAGCTAATCAGAATAATTGAACGATTTCATGTAAATGCTTAGTGAACTTTGTAACCGGTGAAATATTATGAAAATAATGAACAGGTAAACAGGTACTGACTGGGAATTTCATTTATAAACAACGACATAACACTTTACCTAGTCGACAGTTCGGACTGTCTTCATATCCTTGGCATACACACACCAGCACGACGGATGCATCATTGACGGCTTTAGCCATAGTTTGCGTTAACGATCCGCCCATCTTGTCAACATCCATCCACACGTTATGTCCCTTCTTTTCGAGGTAGTTTTTCACTTTCTTCATCAACTTCTGATACCCCCACTGATAACTGATCATGATGTGTCCCGGACCATCGGCAGAACACTCAGGCTTAGTCGTAGATGATGACGAGGATGGTCGACTCGTTATCGTCTCTGTTGACTCGGTCTTCGAACCTTGGTGAGTAATGTAAAATAAGGTCACCTACGGTGCAGACATCAATGCCGCATCAAGAATGGCTTTCCCTGAAAATCTAAGTTGTTAGAATATCTCCGAAAATCTGCTTTCACACAAGCTTATTCCTGGTCCTTTTGAAGTAAAAGAAGACGCTTGAATTGGTCTTCATAATCTTGTTTTCAAGGAAATCGACATTGTTTTTGTCATTTTGCACCATAGAGTAGTCGGCGGCCATATTGGATTTCAAAATGGCTTAATTTGCATATCATTTTGACCTCTGTAAAAATGTGTACCGTGACACTTTAAAACATGTGATCTTGTTGATTTTAGTTAATGAATTTGATGAAATATTTTGAACAAAGCAACACCAAGTTAAGATATTTCTGGTTGTAAATACCAACAAATTACTGATATCATAAAATTCCTATGGAATTCGGAATTTTCCTGTTGGAAACGGTAGCTATTTCCGTAAAATCATCACGGTTGTCTGAGGACACTTTGGCGCGAAGCCTTCTCGTACGACTATCCAGGGGGGGGGGGAGTCAACATGAGATAGAAAACATCCGACATCATTGCGAAACACATAAAAACATCATGTGGCCAAATTGACTCTATACTAATGGCGGATACACATATTTTGAATACACTGTCCTTATAGCCACATCTCTTTGTGAGCAAGTGTAATTTGCTTGTATATACCACCCACGGTTATTCAGAATTCACCAATGATAGCCTGATTCAAGTTTTCACGATTTATTTTGGCATAATCATTGTTTCAACTTCATGCACATTACAAATTGCAAATCATCGTTTACCTACCTGTTTCTTCCTGCAGTGCACACAACGCACCATCTGCTACTTGTCTAATTCTACTACTGACGTCAGAACTCATTATCAATAGATATCGTATCATGTCTATCTGTTGTTTGATCTTGGTGATGTTGCTCACATGGAAGGCTAACTGGAATACAGTCAGGACAGCGTAGTATCGTTCATTCTCATCTCCTCGTTTCATCAACTGGACCAGCAATGGAAGAGCTCCCAATTCCACGATCTTGACTTTATCCTTGCTGCTCTTCGACAAAGCTGACAAGGCCAGAGCGACTTCCTAAATGGGGATAGATGAATGAATGAATGAATGAGTGAGTGAGTGAGTGAGTGAGTGAGTGAGTGAGTGAGTGAGTGAGTGAGTGAGTGAGTGAGTGAGTGAGTGAGTGAGTGAGTGAGTGAGTGAGTGAGTGAGTGAATGTCGGAATGAATGAATGAATGAATGAATGAATGAATGAATGAATGAACGAACGAACGAACGAACGAACGAACGAACGAACGAACGGACGGACGGACGGACGAATGAACGAACGAATAGAATATTGGAATGACTGAATGTAAAGCAATGTAAATGAGTAAATACCACTCAATAAATGTATAAACGAATACATGTACAAACTGACACCTAGAAAAATTACTACAGTGACCCCCATCACATCCTCTGCATCGAGTAATTCCATTTACACATTAAAACTCTATTCAATCAGACCAGACTAAGTATTACATAGTTGATTAAAAAAGTATCACCAGTACATTATTTAAAGTCCTGATAATTATATAGATTATGTATCAATAGACTCTATTTCCACCTTTGCCTTTCTTGCAAAGTCAAGATAAACTTGATAACGTTGTATGTGGAAGAAATAATGTAGGTTCAATGATATGTTATACTATGGAACAAGATGGTCAATGTTTTATAAAGTTCGGTGTTGGCTTATGTAAGATCATGTAAGAAGTCTCTAGTCTGCTCCTGATACAAGAAAAAAAACATCCCAATAGACAGAACGTTTCAATATGTTTTATCTGACTAGGATTTTTTTATTTCCTGAAATATTTTCAATACCAGATATCCCACAGATACTACGAAAAACGTCATATTTTTTTTAGTAGACTCGGAATTTACTTTTACATCATACTACTGAGATGGCTTACCTCAACGGAAAATTTTGCACCTTCCGCGGCGATATCCCCGAAGGTTTGGGACGGTGGAATTGGTGCCGTTGAGTTGACTGCTTTATTCAACAATCTTAGCATAAACTGAATAGTGACTGACGTATCATCTACAGCATCAACTGTCTGCTCTCTTCCTTGGTCGATCACATGGGCAATGATCATCTGAGACAGCGCCACCAAGAGTTCACTTTTGGATTTTGTGTAGGGAAGTATAGCTTTAGCGATGCCGTTGTCGGTGAAGAATCGCCGATTCACACCGCCTTTGGCACAGTTGTACACTATACCAAGGTACAGCTTCAATGGTGAATATTCGTGCTGAAAAGTAACACGCTAAAAATGAAATAACAAACAAACAAACGAACGAACGAACGAACGAACGAACGAACGAACAAAGACACACACAAAGAGAATCCAACGAGCGCGTAAAGAAAAACAAATCATACTATGTTAATTCATGTTAATAAAGCATAAATAAAAACATAATGAGACATTGAAAGTAAAATACATACATACATACATACATACATACATACATACATACACACACACATACATACATACATACATACATACATACATACATACATACATACATACATACATACATATACATATATATATCAATACATGTATATCAAATGTATTAATCTCGAAACTACATATATGTACAGCAAATATTTTTTTTAATTATGTTATAGTAATCGTTAAGTTTTACTTTAGGCCTACAAAAACTGTGTGGTTCCGATTACGCTCAATTTTGGAATAGGTGGGGTAGGTAGATTGTTTTATTATGTGTAAGTTTCTAGTTCAGGTAGTTATATTTTCCATTGTTTTCCATATGGTCTCTGCGTTATTGGTTTCTTCACATCAGATGTACAGCCATTACAGATTGGAATAACAGTTTTATATTGTCTTTTTAAGTTGATGTCAGTTTCCGTATCCACTATTGCTCGCAAGAATTCACAATTTTCACGATTTTATTTTATTTTTCTCGAATACGTAAAAAAGTTTAGATTCGACAGTGAAACACTAGGTGTGGTCGGGTAACCGGAACCAAACAATTTGTAAGGTCTTATATATATTACATAAAGGTTGAGTGTTTGAAAAAATCATTGTGGAATTTTCACACCGGTACCTCCACCACCAGTTCGAGTTTTCTGCATCAGTTGTTGACTACAAGTAGGTATTCATACAAGTTTAGATTTACATTCAGTAATGCGATATCAATCATATAACACATATAACATAACACCTACTGGTCTTGGTTGTTCCTCACATTGTTTGGTGTACCTCTCCGTTTTCAACTCTTCTATAATCTTCTCAAGAAATCCAGATTCTTTGCAATGTAGACACATCAACTGACTCTGGTCACACGGAGTCCATATAGCGAGCAAACATTTGATGTAGACGCTCAAAATGTCAACGTTTCGTTCAACCGGTCCTGTCTTCAGGAGTGCCAGGCAATACTTACAAATGGCCTCAGTGACGCCATCAAATGCCATCTGGTCACATACCAATAGTTTTTGGTCCTTGTCGCTGTATATGACCCAGGGTGTTCTCAGTTGTTCTCTCTCGACTACATCCCGGACATTCATAACCGCCTTCTTGGAAGTCGGATCCGCGCTGGCAATGTCGATAATATCTTTAGCTTTGATGAACTTTTCTCGGAGGTCAACTAAATCAATTTCAGGGTGTTCAGCCAACCTCACTCTGTGCTCCTGGCGGAAATTGTCCATGGTGGCGGCACTGCCTTCAAAACTAGAATCCATGTTTTAAATGGACTTTTGTTTGTGGATCAGCAAGTTAATCTGTGTACAAATGAGTAAAAGATGGAAATATATAAACGCCATGTTAGCATGTTAGCTCCGTTCTACGTACGTATTTGTAGTTGGCAAATAAGTTATCCCCTTTGTGGATGGGGTTGAATAAAAATACGTCATTTTCATAAAGTGGTTTTAAAGGTGGGGTTTTAGCTGAGTAGAGACACCAAAACTGTCTTCGTCTGAACCGAATTCCTTACTTTCGTCCACTTGAATCATCTTGATAAGACCTCGGATCTGCGTTTGGAAGATTCACGAAGAAAAGCCGAGGAATACGTTACCTCTGGTCTTGGACAAGCCCTAGACGGTGCCCTTGGCTTATACGACCCGTGGTACGAACTCAACAGGTGGTAACCACGACAACCACCTCTGACATGTGTAGACCCCAAACATCTAACCTTCCCGACGATAAAATGAATCATGTACAAAAGAGACATTTCCCAATCAATTACTTACTTACTTACAAAAACAAGCACGACAAAGCAACCCGAACTACGTTCTCCACATTGGATCAAGCGCAGGAACTGGACTAGGTGCTCCGTGCGGTCTGAAACCCCACTACTATACTGAGAAGATTTAGAAATGAGCGTCGCTTTCGATCACATTACATGAATTATTCGTGTATTTGAGACCCTATCATATTGTTCCCGATCAAGGGAAGCAAACTCCCGGACGCTTAATAATTCAATATTTTAACTTCATTTATAATGTATTGATTGATGATCTCACTTGTCGTCAAGGCATATACTTTCAACATAGCATAACAGTTTGAGACGACCAGATATCGATAGGGAAGACTTCCCTTGACCGTGAAACGTTTGAATTTTTCGAACAGTGAATGTTCAACGACACAAAAGGAAGTTGAAAAAACATTATAGTTAGTTTAATTGTTTGATTTTTTTTTAAATACAGCATTAGTTATTTTCGTATTTATCATGGGTAGTAGGTTAGGGGGTCCAGAAGGAAGCATACCTAGCAAATAACATATTCTCAGAATTGTAATCATTCGGTGAACGCACCAGTTAGTTGTATAATATGAAGCCTTTCGCGAGGTTCGTTTTGATGGACCAGAAAAAAATGGAAAAATTACACATTATTGTCTGTATTGTTTTATGATTATAATAAGAAAACAGGGTTACGTATAGTGTCCAATCAGTTTGGAAATTCAGAGCGAGCCTGAAGGTTTCCCATCAGCCCAAACAAGTAACCCTGTCTGTAAACGCGTTAGCTCGATAACACTGAATTAAACAACAGCGTCTCTCTTGAAAAATAAAGCCGTAAGATTACTTGATGTTAATTATACATGTATACATATTTTACGTTAAAGATTGCACACACCAAATATTGCCAAGGCAGATACTAGAGGAAAAATAGTTTATAATCATGGGACCTTCGCTGGACTGATATTGACTATTTTCTCACCACCCAATTACATTGTGTTACAAGGACAATGTCAAGTGAAGTATCTAAGCTTAGAAGAAACACGATATGACTTGAATTTGCACTTTACGTACGTGAATGGGGAAGGAGTTGGCGTCTCTGCAAATATCAGCAAATCTCTCCTGTAAACCACTGATAGTATGGATATGGTGACAGGCTAGTACAACACTTGCACCTGGCTATCACTTGTCTTTAATTAAAATGCAGAAAAAGGCTTTCACTTTTCAAGTCGATATCCAATTACACTTTCATTATACCCTTCTAATGATCAGGACTTTAAAATGAATCTAATCGATCGACATACCTGTACTGCAATGAATACTGATGTTAAGAAGTGTGCCCGTCCATCGGATCGGAAACAAATTACATTCAGCGAATGCACGTCTATGGTATTTCAAACCCAATTATGTGCCCCATCCCGCGTCACACCGTCGGTTAATTCGGGTAGAAAATTTGTACGTAAGATATGAAACCCTTCATGGTTATCCTCATATTAAGATACTGTGAGGTAACCCACCACATTACGAAGTGACAAATACATGTATATGTTACATAACTTTGAATTCATTCAGGGTAAATATCTCACTTGCATGTCACAGTGCAAACATCAATGTCACAGTCTAGGCAACGGTGATCATGACCGAGACATACCTAAGTCTCATAGCCTGGAACATGAAGTATAGGGACCCCAAGTTACTTACATTTGTCCCAAAAAACGAACGATAGAAAACTAACGTGAATGGTAACAATGCTGTTAATATCAAGATAAGAACAGTGTAACGTACATACAGAGTAATCTACGTCAAAATTTACAACGATAAGCAAAACTTACCAAAAACTAACCAACAAGGTTGCCCGCTGTGAGTAATTGACTCATATCACTAAAAATCTGTTAATAATTCTTACTGGACTTTGCAGTTTAGAGAAGAGTAATGGGGTTTTCTTTACTATAATACTACTAGTACGGTTGACGTACATCCTCATACCGTACAATGACGTATCATGTGCACATGCGTGGTATCGATTCTAAAATCGATCCCTGGTCATTTATTCATTCTCGGGTGATACGAATAAATACACTTTTGTAAACTAACCATTCATTTGACGATAATTGCTTTATCACAGTCGTGCAAATAAAAATAGTCTGCAGGATGATCTCGCTTTCAACAGGTGGTCTTTGACCTCTACTGCGCATGTGCACTCTTTACAGCAATATACTTTCACTTTGGGGATGACATGGAGCTATTACAAGGTTGCCACTGATTGGAAAACATACATATAGTGTATCACCATTATCAATAATACAGCCAATAGATTTACTTGCTGCCTTCGTTTTCTGATCAACCAGAACTCACATTATAATTACGGAGTGTCTGGTGACAAGCGCTTGTCAGCAGCATATTGTTCTCGTGACAAGCGCCGAGCGTACATGTGTACTACAGCCTGGTCGACGTCAACATGTGCGCTATAGTACTGACCCGTACCTTTGACACAATTAAGGCCCGGAATGGAGTTATACCGTCACCGTGTCGTTTTCCTGTAGTAGTTTCAAGTTTCCCACCCCAGCTTTAATAGTACTTGAGATTTAATGTTTATTTCACGATTCGGCGTTTAACTTGCGCGGCCGGTGAGCTGTCGTCAGCTGTATGTCATTACTTTGAGGCCATCACTGCACATGGGATAAAACAAGTAAAAAAGACCACGCAACACCACAAAAACTATACGCATTTTACCTGTCCTTCACAATAATGAATGTTATTGATGCAACAAACTTTAGTTGTTTTAGATTAATTACCTTTACTGTTGACACGTTGCACGTAGTACTACATCACATACGCGGCCATGGCCATGGAGCATATAGGCGGTGAAGTGTACATGTAATGTGTGTACGCGGCGGACTTCGCGGTTGTTGGAAAAAACAGGAGCTATCACACGTAAATTAACAGTTTTAAGAACTGATGGTGTTTGATAAAGTGATAAAGTGCAATCAATTTCAAGGGTAATAAGAACGTTTTACACTTGACGCCAAAACACATCATAATGGGTGTCAAAGGTCACGCTTGTCAGCAGCATATTGTTCTAGTGACAAGCGCTTGTCAGCAGACTCGGCCTTATAATTATTCATTTCCATCGCACAGAAGTAATGCGTCAAGTGTCCATGCTGGCATTCATGTAAATCGGCGATTTAAAGCTTCCAAAAAAATCATTTCATGGTATATGTATGGCAAACATTATATCGTTAGAAAGGCAATTTCCCCCCAGATTTCCAAATATATAATGGATAATAAAGTCCTTGCTTGCATGTGTCGTATGGAAGACAACATGTTACTTCTACCCTCTACCTTTCGCCGCCATTCTATGGTTGGCATGTGATTTGAAATCGAGGCCAAACAGGCAGTGCATCCCAACACTTTCACTGTTAACATTGTGTTCTCATTCAGTAGACTCCTATTAAAAAAATACATTTGTTGGAGATTTATGGAGGGGGGGGTGCATGGTTACCCCCTCCGGTCCATGGACGAATGTGAACACTTCAAACCCTTCCTTTTAATAACATAGTTGGGATTTCGAGCTAATTACTAGTCTTCACTTGCAAATTCCGAAGTGTTATTGTATCAATAATGAATCTGTTGACATCGGCAGATGCACGTCTACATATTTCAAGTCACGGAACGTCAATATTCGTACGTTCATACCGCTTGTTGTCAACAGGTCATATACCTAAAGGACCCGATACTTCACTATTTTGGAAACTCGTTCTGACATTTCTGTATTGGTCCGCTTACCTTCAGAGACATGATCCCCTTTCAATGGCCCACCTCTACACGGTACACTGCAAACGTCGAATACCTTGCTTTTATTGTATTCAATTGCAAGTCATTGTGGCAATGTCAACAAAGACTTTACTTACATCATGCAGTGGGTAAGAACTGTCTATGATTGCATGTTCGCACCTGATAGTCTACAGCAGTGTATGAACTTACATGCCAAATGTTTCACGGGCATGTGTAAACTGGTTAATTAAACGAATACATTTTAGTCGACATGATGGATTTGATTTTTATTACGCCGAAACGTGTCAAGTTTTTATTAGAGTATCACTGTGTAGGTGCGATGTTTGTTGTGATTTTTAGGAGACCACTGCCTTTAAAAGTCATAAATCGGAACGATAGCAGAGGTTATACACATGACCATGAAATAAACAACAAACAGGGGTACGTATCCACACGACATTCTTTGATCTCTCCCCAGTCTTTCGCCCTCTATGTTATGGTTCATTTTGACCTATATTTGTTTGTTATGCTAATGTTGCCATGGCTACAAAGCATGTATCTTTCGCCTTGGGATGGCAAGTCAAGTGTAAAATTTAAAGCAACGTTTTACTTTCACTGTTAAAAAATAAGTCCTGCGTAAACAATCTGATTACAAAAAATACAGAGATTATGGATTGATGAAGCAATTGAGCAGTATTCCTACATCTCGGATTTTTATCGGACAATTTTGTAATGTACACGCCGTTTGACATGCAACTACAGGGCGCAGAGCATTCCCGTGAGAATGTCACATAATATAAGCGACGTACAGTGCAAACCTCAGCTTGCCATGATGACTCTCATACTAGTGTGGTAGAGTCGATGGACGTCGATCTGGGGAACACACTGCCATGCCCTACTACACTACCCACATACATGCACATGTACAATTGAGCCAAACGTTAACAATTGAATTAGCAAACATGTATTTTAAAACGGCTTGCTATTGATTTTTGGATCCTGTTAAAGGTTATTTGATTGTACTCACCCATAAAGACGCACACAGAACATTGCTTTTACAACCACTGTACCATTGGGTAGCCATAAAGCAACACATCGCATGAAGAAACACGATGAGGTCAGGGGTCACAGTAACGGGTCATTCACTTTCTCGAATCGAACGACACATATTATGTTGAGTAAATCGATCGATTTATACTTGACTATGTAAGCGTTTTAAATTTGTTTCAAATCGTATTTGATCAGGAATCTGCATGACTAGTAATTATAATGAATTTTTTGTTTTATATGATATTTTGATAACAAGTAGACTGAAAGATCTGGCTTATCTATACTAAACTGTATCATACTAATAAATAAAGACAAGACAGAATATATGCGGTAGTATGCGGTGGTTGTCGAACACCCCACGAGAGTGGAAAAGCTAGTTAGTAGTTTCAAGTGTAATACGAAGGTTTACACCCCAAGTGACCGAGCTACATCGAGTTTCATACTTAGGGAATCGACAATATATCTATCTTTAGAGCTGGTTGATTTCCACCCGCCGTGTCTGGCCAAACATCTCTCATTAACATTGCTATTGGCTGCTACAGTGGCTCCCCCTGCTCTGAAACTGTGAGTGCCAAACTTAGAAATATCCCCAACGAAATTTTGTATACCAGCCATCATCATCTGATGCGCTATCGCAGTTTCCAACGGTGCTGCTGTTTTTGCACCATCCAATAAACTTCTGAGATAAACTGCAATATGAACTGGCTTGGCTGGGAATGCAGCATCCGCTGATAAATTCACAGAACACCACTCCTTCCAACGAATCCAACCATTGGTATACTTGGATACAGTGTTACCTGCTGTCGATGCTAGCATCACATCTGGAATGGTTTCACATAGATTCCTCAGAGCTGGATTATTCAATTCTGATTTCCAATCCTCTACCTGAAAAATATCTTGGTTCGAAAAAGATACAGTAAATATCCTATGTTCAATAATTTCCCGTGGACAAATGAAATAACAAAAATTAATTTTTTATGACAGAAAGTCCGATCCCATAACGGGTAAACAGTGGCGAAAGCCAATAAGCCCTTGCAAACGGGTAACCTAGACCGAATGGCCCTTTACTCTCGAAAGAGAGTCCACGCAGCAAAAATACATCATCGCGATCAAGGGAACTCCAACCTAAACGCTAACATATTGAAATCTGGGCAGCCTATAAATGGCGAGGGTTTATAACCGACAGGCAATTGCTGTAATCTACCCGGCGTAATCTGCTCGTCAAATTTAGGGAGAACTTTTACAAATTTGACGAAATCTGCAAACTTTCCCGGCTGAGGACGCAGAACTGGCCAATATTTTGGTTCGAAAAAGATACAGTAAATATCCTATGTTCAATAATTTCCCGTGAACAAATGAAATAACAAAAATTAATTTTTTATGACAGAAAGTCCGATCCCATAACGGGTAAACAGTGGCGAAAGCCAATAAGCCCTTGCAAACGGGTAACCTAGACCGAATGGCCCTTTACTCTCGAAAGAGAGTCCACGCAGCAAAAATACATCATCGCGATCAAGGGAACTCCAACCTAAACGCTAACATATTGAAATCTGGGCAGCCTATAAATGGCGAGGGTTTATAACCGACAGGCAATTGCTGTAATCTACCCGGCGTAATCTGCTCGTCAATTTTAGGGGGAACTTTTACAAATTTGACGAAATCTGCAAACTTTCCCGGCTGAGGACGCAGAACTGGCCAAAATATAGCGGATGACCACTCGGGGACAATCAACGTGGCTCTACCAGAGCAATATTTAAGATGTCGGATGGCAGGTAAAACAAGCTTGACTGGCGGACAGACCCAATTGTTCTCTTGCACCCAACTCTGACAAAAAGCGTCGACGGCTTCTGTACCGGGATTCCAACAAGCAGAATTAAAGCGCGGAAGTTGGGTATTATATATAGTAAGTAGCAAAGCGATCGACGGTGTGAGGCCCCCAAATACTATCTAACATAGCAAACAATGATGGATTAATCGACCAGTCGTCCGTGTCAATAAATCTGCTCAAAGCGTCCGCTCTCTCATTTTCAGAACGTGAAATCCAAGTAGCTTCTAACTGAATGTCATCAAATGTCGAAAATGTTAACAGCTATATCCTGAAGAAGCAGCTTAGAACTACCTACAGAAATTATTCTACACGCGCCCTGATTATCAGAGAACCAGCGTACCTTCTTATGCTGTAGAAAAGGGAGGAGCGAAGCCAAAACAAAAAGCACTGCTTTTAGTTCGCGATAAGTGGAGCTTTCTGCGCGTTCAACATCATCCCATAGACCGCGGGAATAAAAGTACTGCTCATTGTAATGGTAATGGCCACCGAAGCCCGTATTGCTTGCGTCTGAATACACAATGGCCGTAGCGGAGAATTTCGGTTTGATTCGGAAACCGTTCAGTGCATCCAAATTATTATGCCAAAACCGAAGTTCCTGCACAACAGGGTCCGTCAAATGTAAAAACTGCGACCACGAACGCCGAGACTCGACTAACATGTAAATTTGCCTAGTAAATAAACGGGTAACGTGACCCACGGCGAGAGACAAGGAAATCAAAAAGCCAGCAATACGCGCAAGTTGACGTGCTGAACACCTGCCGAGTGTTAAAGCACCTGAAATTTCCGACTTGATGACGTAACGTGTTTATCATGAAACCCAACCATTCGCCAATCTGTACTGGCTGCCAATTACATTTGCTCGTTAGCATTCAGACCCGCTTTCACCAAATCGCTTCGTTGAATAATACTAGCAGCGCTGGCAGAAATTAGCGATTCGTGACCAGAAATACCATCGTCTAAATAGACGATTGACGCGTGTGACATAGCCCGCCAGCGTTTAACCAATGGTTTCAACAATTTTGTAAAGCAATAACAGGCCGTACTCAAACCAAACGGTAATACATTGAAAGTGAAATACCTTACTTTCCCGCCAAAATCCCAAGAAAACCCCAAATACTTGCAGTGGCCGTGAAAAATGTCCACGTGGTGATAACCAGATTCTAAATCCCACGTGAACAAGTAATAATTTTCACCAAACATTTGAGCAAGCGTTTTCAGGTCTTCGTACCGGAAAGATGTATTTACCAAATACTTGTTAATATGCCTAAGATCGAGAACCAATCTGAGCTTTTTCCCCTCTGCCACAGAAAGAGGGTTAACACAGAATGGAGGAGAAGAGTGCTCAGATATACATCTATTTACAAGTAATTTAGTTATAGCTTCACTAACAAAAGTGCGATGTATGTTACATGACGCATTATTGCGTAGGAATGCAGATGGTGGAAATTGAGAGAAAGGTAAGCGGTAACCATTTGAAATAATTGATTTAACAAAAGGTGGACAATTTAGCTGACTTTCCCAAAATGACAGAGAACGATGCAAATTACCAACTACAGAACTGTTAGACAAAATTGGCTCAATAGTCTTATCATACTGCAACGAAAAGTCAATATCATTGTCACAATCAAGTGCTTGAGACCTAGCAGAATTATGTGCGTGGTTCTTGAGGTTGACTGGCTGCAGGTTGAGGTTGTTGTCTGCCGCTGTTTGGTGAAGTACACCTGTTCTGCAAGTGCCCCCAGAGCCCACAACGGAAACATGGGCCGATGCGAAAGCTAGAAGTGCTGGCCAAAGGTTGATGCTGGAAGTTAGATGTGGACGGTGAGAAATTCTGTGACTGGTTACTCTGGCGTTGTTTAGGAGCATACTGATCATAATTGTACGAATAAGATTGTCTACCAGAGCGAGAACGTTGTTTCTTTTTCTTAATCTTTTGTTCAGCTCTTCTCTCCGAGCGTTGCATTCGTTTTTCATCGTCAGTATCAGATGCCAATTCGTCGGAGATATATTCGTTCACTGTCCCCCAGCCAAAGTCGCTCTTGTCCGCCAATTTAATTAATTTTATACGTTGAGAAACAAGCCCAATACCTTGTTTAAGTGACTTCTTGGCCTTTTCTATGGCTCCTTTTGTGACTGCATCGAGTGCGGTTTCCAAGCTGTCAAGCACTTTTTCTTGGTGTTCAAACTGTTGCTTGTTGCCCGGCTTCTGGAATTCGTACGTGTCGCCCCTTGCTTTCTTGGCGGCGCTGTCAATAGCCTCTGAAGTGTCCAAACTCAGCTCCCTTTTGAATTGAGCTAACTTGCTTTCTACCACAGTCGTTATTGAACCGGTAATACTGGTAACAAGCGAAGCAACCCCAGGCGGAAAGGATTCGGCAGTAGTAGTGGCAGTACTGCTGCCTTCAGGGTTTGCTGTTGTTGCCATCGTGCAGAGACAACCGAGACTGACGAACAAAGGACTTCTAAACACATATATACCCCAACACAACACCTGTGAATCACAACAACCAACCAATGACAGGAATTCACTTACGTAACGAATAGATAGTAATTATATGCTAATCTTTGAAACGCATATAATTATCCATTATTCGACAGGAATATGGTGCGCCCCCTACGACGTATCTTTCAAACTGGGTAAAGTGCAGCTGCTCGTACATTTACAGTTTTACATGTATTTGTTCGTGCCTTGTCAATCAGTTCATGTTGACTGATTTATACCTTGAAGCCAGTCGGAGTATAGCACATCTTACATGTAGCGTTGACGGGTTTTCGCCTGTGCAGTTTGATACTGATGTTACTGAAAATGTATGGTTACACTCCAAATTATATTATTAGGTAGTTACAAAGCTAGAAAACTGTCGCGCGATTACTAGTGACGATAAAATATGTTTTCAGTCACAGTATGATAGCATAATTAATCCGTCGGATAAAACAAAAACAACGCCCTAGGATTGAAAAAAAATTTACAAATCTGAACTAAGAAGAAACCGTGATTATCAGTCATCTTGCTTTAGTATAACGTTACCCAAATGCTGGCATATTGAAACCACCTGTTGATTCTCTACGGTGTCTGTATTTTTGTATGGCATTCCACGTTTCATCATACCACAAACAATGGCGTCATAGTTGTCGAATGGTTGAAGTGGGTCTGTTTGGAATCTGCAGGCACCAGCCTTGGCTATGCCGGGCGTTTGTTTCTGAATGGCCGAAGTCCTGCGGCAAGATAGAGTTGAACCACATGCACGATTTTGCTCCAGTAAATCCAGCTGTATAATTGGTGACTAGATAGGCTGCAACATTAATGCCTTGACTCATCCTATGTGGTCAAAGGGGTTGCAATGGATTGTATGCTTCTCAGGGAGAATATAAAGTACTACGTATGGTTGTGCTGCTATAGGTCCAAGCCAGGGAAATACTTGTAAAGGACTTACTTAGAGCACAAAGTGGGAAAGCGCTAAACATAACTAACATTATATACTAGTATACACGATCAATTTGTGCTATGACAGAAGCGCCATCAATTAAATATTCAGTTGTTTGCCATCCTTGGATTTCCCTAAACCCTACCAGGCAGCAGAGATACAAATAAAAGAACAAACACAGAATAAACATAATGCTAGCATGACATATAAAATTCCCTTTTCTGTTGATTATTTTTCTATTTGTACCTTTAATATACTGTGGCACTCAGTCTGGTGAAATATGACGGTAAAGACCAACATTTGGTTGTCTTAACCAACTACACATGTATTTAGATATATTTGATTATTTTGAAGATATTAGAACGGTCTTTCCAGTATGAAATACTTGCGCGGAAATCTTGAATTGAGCAAAATGTGTTTGTTTTTTCTAAATCTACTGACAAACCTACCCGCACGCGGACGGCAAACAAGAGAATTAAATTGGTGGTGCCTAATCACCCATTCTTTTGGAGATAGCGTATTACTACCATACACCATCATGACATGTAGAAATTTAGTTTTTTGAAAGTTTCATGGGCTTCTGACAAAGATAGAGTGATAGAGTGATTGTATCAAGACATAAATGAAAGCCATGTACAGGAACTTTTTTTCGTTTGATTTTTTTTCAGTCTCACCCACTTTCGAAAAGAGCTTGAAATAGGTTAAACTAGAAAGGTTGCTTATTTTTCGCTTTGTTTATCCTCTTGAACTTGAATGAAAAATTTCAGTGATCTTTTCACTAATTTGTGCAATCACGCGAGATTTCACAGTCCAACGAGATTTGGCTTTTATCGAAAACATACTCAAAAGATCAATAAATAACTGAATTGTTCAACTCTATATTACCACCAGTCTAGAAATGTGTGTACAAATCTAAACTGAACCACTTGGTGGAGAAGCGCTTGAAATTAAAAGTCAGGTTGATAGCATACATGCATATAGCAATAGTGGTCTTGGACAATGGGTTCTCTTAGTTTGGTAAAACAAATTTTGAATACGTCCACACTCTCCCGATTGATATTGGTTTTGCTCAAAGAAGCATGCGCAGGTACTGTATAATTATGTGTGATTCTTAAGTTTCAACGAAGTAAATGAAAGCTCCCAAGGATTTTGCAAATCTATAAAACTATATACTTTATTTCGGTTTTATTTCTTTCCACGAAATGCAAGGCTCTTTAAACTAATACTATGTAGAATTATTACACAAATAAAACTAAATGAAAACGTCCAATGTGTGTGCAACTCTATCAAGTATACCGTTCATGGTTTATGTTCATGATTTCCACCAAATGCGTGCTATTAAGATCTTTAAAACTGTAGTAGTCACTTATAATTACCAACCAAGAAAAGTAAGGTAAATCGCACATTTTACAAACTTTGCCAATCTGTTGTCTCTTGTGCATTTAGATTTCACATTGCGATAGCACTGCTTACTATAAATATGCTACATATTCGTACATTTCAGTGGCACTGCGTGACGTTTCAATGCATGCGACATGAACATCTTTTATCCAAACACAGGCGACTTCTAACACAAAAATAAACTATTAGATAGACACCCCCACACAATTGAGATGCTGTATCAAACAAATAATCACTTTGTTTAAAAGTGAGAAAGTAAAAAATAAAATAAGCCATTGCCATCATCAAGTCTAAGTGTAATCATTTCAGCAGAAGCTGTTTGAACGAATAACAATGGTGTTTCTGTTAGTGCTTTTGTTAAAATAACTAGTTTACGATTAAAATCTGTCCATCTTTATGTTATTTTTAAAACAAATCACGTCCTCACTAATGAAACGCCATACCAGCACAAGCTGGATAATAAAACAACATATACAGAGTCAATCAGATTCCATAGATTTTTTGTTCTAAATATTTGACAAGTCAAGTGCAATCCAAATATCCATGCTTATAAACAGACATATACACATTCATAGAAAGAATCGAATGAACACATCACCACATACGCAGTATGTACTAGGCTAAGTTATATCTATTTAGACAAAGACAAGTGAACTACACAAAACACCAGTTATTGTACAATATGTAATAAAAAACAAACAATGTGTTATAAGTATTGCACTTAGTGTACATGTACTATATTACAAAAACATGTGACTTAAAGTGGCACAAGCTGAGTTTATAAGCATTCTTACTCAAGTGAAAATACTTACATAATAACCACGAATAAACTATTTAGAACCGATTTTAATCTGAATGTATGCTTTCTATGACATGATTGCAATTGTCTTCTGGCGCTGTTGAAACAGTTGATTGCATATTAGGGATTTCTTGAACTTTTTAGTATGTATCATAAATTACGTCATCCAAGCTCATGAATTATGTCTTGATACCAGGTTTGAGTTCAGTTAATTGCACGTGGTGGTTAAATGTGCTTCAGTAGGTACAATCCTGCAAGTACCTTATAAATATACAGCATAAACTACATCCAAACACATGTAAACTCAGCTTGTGCCCCTTTAATGATTCTTTTTCAAAATAAATTGTACATCTCACAGCTGCTCTAGATCTAACTCTACTCGAGTACATTACAAACAAGCAAACAAACAAACATAAAACAACAACAATCCTGTCGGCGCCAATTGGCTAACCCTCAGTGATCTTTTGACGGTTGTTAGAGTCTGTCGTTCTTGACAATTAAAGCGCTAAAAATGTACTACTTAATTTCTAACTACACTAAATTGCAACATTGTTTCGACTTTGCGAATTCTGACATCAGAATTGGAAAACGAGATTGAGCAATTGAATATTCATAAGGTTCTATGACATGCTGCAAAAGGGGCTCTATCACTAAGAACAAAACAGGTGTACTCAATGAGGTTATGCGACTAAAAATGTTATTCGAAGTTAGCTTATATGAGTTGGAGTCCATGTTTTTTTTTAAATAAAGGCACCTTCATTGTCATTCATGGAACAGGAATAACCCTCAACCAAATATGGAACAGAAATTCAGCTCATTCGGCTAGAGAACACAGGGTTGGAGGTAGAGAGAATACATCTTTAATATTGATGCAGTCGAATGAAATGTGAACATTTTGCTTGAGATACAAAAGACCCGTTGCTGGTTTCAAGATGCATTGCGCGTTTCTTCATACAATGTCCGCATTGAAGGGTTTTGCACCCGCTACTCAGTCACCCTGGGTTCACCCGTACAATCATTCTCTGTCATTGATGATGGCGTTTACTCTTTGTTCTATAAAAAACATTCATAATCAAAGAGGCCAACATGTCGTTCCATCATTTCCTGATGATGAAAATGTTATTTCAAACGTAATAAAGACAAATAAGACTAAATGTAACAACACAAGGGACCTCCTCCTGCGCAATGCATCTTGGAACCGGAAAATCCACTATGGAAGCCAGGTACACGACCAGCACTCCTACCACCATTACTACATTTTCTTTGAGCGAGTTACCCTTATATTATATTATAATCTTATAAGATTGTTGGCTTGATATAACAGTCATACGCTTTTCTTCGGATATGTATTGTATCTAACGACGATCTCCTAAGATAATGATAACTTTAATATGCAAAGACAAATGTAGCCATGTTGGTAGTATTTCATCACGTCAGATGATGACGTCACTTCCTGTTTCAATCAACTGGCTCCTCGTGTACAACAGGTCAATCCTTCCGATAAGGAAGGGGTCTGGGCTATGTGATAGGTAGAATACCGCATAAGGCACGGGGTAGTCATTGTTCATAAAGGTACAAGGTGTTTCGAAAGAGGGGTCACCCGTGAGAGGGAGAGAACGAGTGGGCACTAAGTGCTTGAAGGCAATTTTTATGCCGCAATAGGAGGTGAGCTACGTCATGCACAGATTTCTCACTTTTCTCTGAAAAGATAAAGCATTCACGTAACAAAAGCATGCAGGAGTTCCTTCAGCTGTAACAAACACGCTTTTGTAAGGACTTTGGGAGATTTACTAGTTTGTTGCACCTGAAGATTCTACTCGAAATGTTGAACAAAAAGAGTTTATAATGAATTGTAATACAAATGTTCTGAGCTAGCGTATTGCAAGTATTACATGTGCATGATTTACAAAAACAGAAAAATGCTGTACTCTTCAAACAACCCAACATAACGGGCTATGCACATAACACATTTATGTGAACAATATCACTTTGTGTACCCTAGGTCTAAAAATTGTTTGGTACCAATACCCGACCACACCTAGATTTTCACTCCCGAATCTAAATTGTTTTTACGTATTCGAGAAAAAATTAAATAAAATCGCGAAAACTTTGAAGTCTTGTGAGAGATAGTGGATGTGGAAACTGACATCAACTTAAAAAGACAATATAAAACTGTTCTTCCAATCTGTAATGGCTGTACATCTGATTGGAAGAAACCAATAACACAGAGACGATATAGAAAACAATGGACCTACCAAACCTATTCTAAAATTGAGCGTAATCGGAACCACATAATTTGTTAAGGCACTAGGACAAAAAAATACACATAACTGTAAATGACGGATGAATGATTTATATTACATTCTCATCTCATGATGAAGGCCTCAATAAACGTACTGTGTTTCCGCGTTGAAAATACACCAAAACTTTTATTTACAGGAAATTAACAGTTTTTCTGATTAGTCGACACTGTACACACTGACTTGATGGTCGTATGTAAACAGTAATAGATCAGATTACAATTTTTCAAAATCTTTTTAAAAATAGAGATTTCTAAACATTTGATATAAATTCTATCATATAGAGACATGTTTTTAGACCGTAGATTCACCTGGTGGAGCATCCATGACGAAGTCACCCTCCAAAAACTGTATCCTTTCTCGTGTAGCGGTAATAGATGCACTTGAGTACCGTCCACTACGAACACCGGCCGATCCTGCACGAACACCGGCCGATCCTGCACGCATACTACTTTGCGACATCAACGGCGCTTCCTCAATCGTGGACAAGTTACCAAACAATCCCCCAGAAGGACTCCACGCAGCTCTTGGAACACGTGGTGGCATTCTTTCTTGTGGTGGGCTGCTTGGCTGTGTACTAGGCGGTGAAACTCGTCTCTTCATGTAAGCTTTAACGGCAGCAACTGTCACATACGTCCCAACTGCCGCGACAGACGTACCCAGGGCAACATACAAAGTTACTTCCCACGCGGGAATACTTTCTTTTTTAGTATCTGATTGCTGCGCTGCCGAATCACCAAGATCGTTTGAAGGTGTTGTAGTCTCGTTGTTATCTACAGGGGTTGCCATGGCAGTAGCTTCGGTTACGCTAACCGTTGTCCCTACCGTCTCCATCGTGTATGTATCTGCCTCTGTCGTTGTGATGAGTCCGAGTGTTGGTATGACAACTGTAGAACGTGTTGCTCGAGAACTTCCAGGTGCAGCGGTGGTAAAAAGATCTGTGAAAAAGTTTTAGGGAAATTCATAAAGAATACATTCATCTCAATGCATGCACTGGGATTGAATTGCTCAATAGCAAATGAATTACCGTGAACATGAACATGAAAAACTTATTGCTTTGCTTGCCCTATAATATACTAGTACGACATAATGGTTCATCCCAACTATCGCGACAAACATTTAGAATAGGGAATACCAGTCCATAAAGCTCACGTACCTACACCACAAACATATGCTACAGCCCTAATTCACGTTAGTGTTCAATGGCCCTCTTTCAATATACAACCATGCAGAAACCATTAGGAGACTGTGTAAAACTAACATGACACGGCCGCGGTCAGTAAGTTCAACTGTGTAGAATAGCAGTGATTTCATGTGTACTGGTTATACTACATATGGATTTAATAACACTGTGACATTTTAATCTGAAGAACGCCTATAGCGCCTCCCATAAAACCTGGATTATCCTACCACTCCAGTAAGGCCAGTGACTCATCATCCCAGGTTCTCACACTAGTGTTATCTTATCAGGGGACCGGAGTCTAGGGATCACATTGTATTATTCTTTTGTTCCTCAACCCATTTTTTTTCTGCAACACTGCCGGACAACTAATATTCACACCTTATTTCTTACCCATATCCGAACTCGGCCCTTCAATAGGCAAACTAAGAAATATTGTATATTTCCGACAACCAGACCGATTTAAGCCGCTACTCTAAACATTTTTAACTTTTAAAACAAAAAAGATAAGAAATTCTTTGTCTTCTTGACCTTCATACACGTCTGTTTTCTTTCCCCAGCGATGTATATACATATTCCATCAACTATCACAGAAGGGGTATTCTGACCGACATTTCGGATCGAAGCAATATTTTTCAAATATTAGAACAATTAAAAAGATAAAATAAAATAAGATAAATCCGACCTACCTACCCTACACCCTGAGGTCCTGTTATCGGAAACGCACATTTTTTTTGCCTTACTTATAGTTTCTTTTCTTCTTACGTATGTACCTTGAGATCAGATACAGAAATCGAGTCTAACTCTTATCAGGTAATTTGTCTAAACATTTTCAATACTACTGTCATGTTAACATGATGTTGTAAATAGTTTATCAAAAAAGTAACATTTTACCTGTACAGTTTGGTAGGTCAGAACTCCAACTACCGTCAGATAAACACACCAGTGTACTATTCCCTGTTAATATATACCCATAGTCACAAGCATATGTGGCTTCGTCGTCATCGTTGGCGGGAAACGAACCGGATAGTAAATACCCATCTGTAGGTGTTCCTGGGTCACTGCATGTACCTATTGGCATTGAAACAGGATTAGGAACAAAACAAATCAGAGAGATAAAAAGTACCCCCCCCCCCCCACATAAAGAGACAAGTCTGAATGTTACTCGAAGTACATGACACTGCGTATTCATTTGGATCCTTCAGAGCTGCACTAAAATCAAGTTGCATAATTTATTTCCAGTTTACTTATAATCATAACATTGATGATCAGAAATTTTTGAGTAAAATTGTGGTGAATTTGTTTCATTGTGATGCAATATCGGAGAGAGAGAGAGAGAGAGAGAGAGAGAGAGAGAGAGAGAGAGAGAGAGAGAGAGAGAGAGAGAGAGAGAGAGAGAGAGAGAGAGAGAGAGAGAGTGCATCTGAAGCTTTCACCACACTTGTGCTTAAGCCTTTAATACACGAATAAATAAGAACCTACCTTCAATTTGTGGCATCATGACAGCCATGAGGACAATCCATACCATGACGTACATGAGATACACCGACTCATCATAGCTGGTTCTTAATTTCATATTTTGATCTTTGTTCAGTCGAATAAGTAGCACACACTCTGTAATTTGAATAAAGGAAAACTATAATATGAAATCAGAATAAACGGGTCATAAGTTACTCCAGTATGTGAGTGGTACACTTCGTCTTGAAGTGCTATCAACACATTCGATTGAACGAACATTTAGAAATATCCATGTGGTGGTTTCGATTCTCAGTCCTGTATCCTGCCTTTTGAAGACTATCATGCATGCATTCGCCCATTCGTTCATCAAGTGTACATGTGCTTCGCTCTCAACATTCCCAATTCCAGGTTCATGGCAGGAAGGCAAACCAGTGTCGTATGATTTCAAGGTAATTGCATAAAGAAACAGGGATTTGGAGGACGAGTTTATTCATAATTATTTCATTGCCAATAGCAACGGACGTCCCGTAGTAGGTGTAGTAAATCAGGTCGTTTTGAATGTCACCATTGACCACTGAACGTCAGGTTCAAATCAAATGTATAGGGTGTATTACACATTTACGTGTTACGCTCAGCACGACAGGCATTCATGTATGTTCAGTGGACACCTACCGGGACATTGCCCTTTGCTATGTGACGTGATCGAACGTATTAGTAAATGTTTAGTAGGTAAATACCCTGGCAATAATGATTATATTTGATGATTTTTTTCAAAATCATTGATTGTCTATTTTTGAGGAAAAATCTCTCCCATGGGACTGTATAACAGGCCTATTAACCACGCACGTACTAACGATTCACCAGTCTCATAAAACACTTTACGAATGAAGTATACCGTCAATAATGATTAGTTACATTGTTATTTTAACCACAGACAAGGTTTCTTCCTTGTATGAGTTGTAACAGCGTTTCAGACAAGGGCAATGAACCCAATTTGAGAGCAACCTTTAAAGGAATAAGACCCAGACTTTATGTTACTTTCCAGTCAACATTCTTCACCCAGTTCAAACGTTGATAAAATTGCGTATACTTTTTATTTTAGCGCTATGAGAGATCAAACTCACTACGTTTTTTTGGAGAAGTGTTGAATATGATAATAGTTGCGCTACGTTATTTATAACAGTTTACATAATACCGCTGTACAATGTTTGGAATATTCTGTCGGCAACACTGAACATATTGGTAATTATTTTTTTGCAGGTTGTCGTAGTCTTCGAATCAGCCAACTGACTTGTAAATGCAGTTATTGATTCCTGAAACAAACTGTGAGGTATTGGAACACAGATAGATCCGGACAAGCCTACCATAAAACTATAACACAAATGCAATAATGAAATATTCATAAATTAAGACTGCTCGTTAAACTAAGTTTGTAGTTCAAGTTACTGTACAGTACTGATGTGTTTTTTTACACCTGTTTACTGGTCTTTGCTACAAATACACCACATTCTTTGTTACTTTCAATGATCCAATACGAATTTTGACCAAGAATGTAATTTTGTGGGAAGCGTGATATAATTTGACTAGTGTAGATTAGTTGAAAGGAGTAACTCGTAAATTGCGACACGACACATTTTCAATGATAACTTCACTTGTTACACGTGAACCACACAGTTGTTCGTTACCTTCAATGACACTACTCTACCACCACTATCATCACCACCACCAAAAACATCATCATCATCATCATCATCATCATCATCATCAACAACAACAACAACAACAACAACAACAACAACAACAACACAAACACAAACACAAACACAAACACAAACACAAACACAAACACAAACACAAACAACAATAAAGTAACAACAAGACGAACATAAACATAAGTTGAGAAAATTATGCAAAATCAAATGCGACATTTTATCACCATAGCTAAATAAGACCTAAAAAAATTATGTTGTTCCGGCTACTCCCAATTTTAGAATAGGTGGGGTAGATAATATGTTTAGTTTATTTTATTGTGTTAGTGTCTAGTTCAGGTTTTCCATTGTTTTCCAAATGCTCTCTGTGTTATTTATTTCTTTCTACCAGATGTACGGCCATTACAGATTGGAAGAATAGTTTTATATTGTCTTTTTAAGCTGATGTCAGTTTCCGCATCCACTATCTCTCAAAAGACTTCACACAGTTTTCACGATTTTATTTTATATTTTCTAGAATACGTAAAAAAAACATTAGGGTCAGCAGTGAAAAGCTAGGTGGGGTCGAGTAACCGGAACCAAACAATTATTTTTTTAGGCCTAATATATCTAAACAACGTTGATAAATATATGTATCTCAAGTTGTATGACTATAAAACCATATACACGAAAATCAATAGGTAACCATATGTAAAAATATACTAGTACAGTCTATATCGAGTCTGTGGTTTCAGATAAGTGACTTATTTTAGTTGTTAATATCTGAGATGACGTCGCACAAAATCACAAAAAATTGTGACATCAGCATGTACATTGTCTTTAATGGCTGATTGTGCAAGTTTATAGTCAACAAACAGTGTCGTTGTTATGTGTCTCAGACACTTTCTTTCTTGTACCGTTCTGAAATAATTAGAAGTGCCTGTCTCGTCAATTTATCTATTAAATGTTTTTTTTTTCATGTATCGATTAGAATTTCTTGCTAGACTCGAGTACTTGTAAACCTTTTTTTGTAAAGTTCTGACATGTCGGTATGTGTTTCAGCCGCAATGTTCGGACAACTTTAGATTAAGGTGCACGCGCATGTATTCTCTTCTGTATAGAACATTTTTCCCGCCAACACTAGTAGTTAGAAATTATCGTTTTTATGAAATTATTTTGATAATTCATCTTTCATTTTAGACTGAAACCATGGCAATGCGTGTTTTTTATTAATTAGTACCAAAACGCGTGTGTAAAAAGAGTATATTCTAGTTTAACAGCGTAAATTGTAAAAACAAAAAATGGCATCTGTATATGAATTTTTTCTAATGTACATATCAATCATTTAGAGAAGGATTTGAGGCTATAGTGTATCATCGAGTCAAAACCATGATCCTCTCAACCGTCCGCACTGTCACTTTTGTACCCGGTATTATTTTTTTATAGACGGTGAAATGAGCTGGCCATGGAATAGTAAACTGGAAACAATTATGGCCTTTTATGGCAAAATACATCTTACTGAAAGACATCGTTGTGTGATCAAGGTCCATGGTAGGCGGTTGCACTAGTTTTAATTCAACTGTTTCAAATGGGCTATACTTAAATGTCTAATTGATTACTTCAGCCACAATATGTTTTCAATAATACCTTTAAAATTGCATCATGGCGTCATATTTGAAAAATGAATGTCAAACAGCACATCCCAAGTCCTTCTTTGTAACTCAATAGATTGTAAAAGACTGATAAATGTGTAAAAAAAATGTTAAAAAAAATGTTTATTATTGTAAGTAAAATATCGAACTGTTTAGCTTTTTGCAATGTGTTGAGTTCCAAATACAGACTTGGTCTATAGTATGTTGTTTCACATTGATTTTTTCAAGTAGGACGCCATGAAATATTGTTTTATAAATTAAAAATCGCAAATACATTTGTAAATTTTCCTCATCCATATAGTCACTTTAACTTTAACCAAAAAACACGTACCACATGCAGAGGCAGCTAAGTATGTAAATACAGAGATACGGATGTTGCAAATTAATGTGACTTTCATGGTAAAATAATTAGAGAAAAATATCTTGATATGAAGTGTACTGTAACTGCTAGCGACTCATTCTGCAATGAAACTATCAAAAGTGGCAAAAACAATGTTTCTTTTCAAACAAATTTGATTGGAAAGAAAAAGAACTTGTATGTGCCACAGATTTTTTTAGAATTTTCTTGTAAACGTCACAGTCGGTATATGCATTTATAATGTTGAACCGATAAAATACCAAACGAGACCGCCATAATCTATATGTTAGTCGTTTCACTTGCAACTTTCAACTAAAATCTGATAAATGGAAAACGTAAAACCCCAAAAATGTCAACAAACGGTTCAAATTTGAATTCAATTTGTAACTAGAACGCCACACATCATTTTAATGGCCATACAATAAAGAAACGGGACTGACACCAATAGTGGTTCTGGGTCAAACTTTCGTAACTTTGTAGATATCAAAAAACAAATAATAATTTTGTGTAAATCATGATTGCAAACTATATATTTTCAAGACATCTACCAACAATACCGTACCGTGCCTGTATGTATCCTTCCGCTCGACGCCGATCCCAATCTTGATCAACAGCTAAGCTGAGTTGGTCGTCGATGAGACGAATCTCCCTGTCTGCGTTTACCCCTTTTCGTTGTCGGTGAATGACAGCGATCTCTTTCACCATCCCAAATGCGACCGTCTTATTACTTTTGATTAACATACATAAAGAGAACAAAAGCTCCTTAGTAAGTTAAACACAGTTTTATTACTAGTAACATCGTTAGTTTTATTTTAGAGTTGCGTAATACACCATGGAGATAAAGTAACATGTGAGACTATGTTTTACTCTTCGTTCAAATTTTCAATACTTTTATTATGGACGGACATAAAAGTTTGTCAATGCCGAGAGGACCTGGATTTTTCTGACGTCAGTAGACTTCGATTCAATGACAGATCTGTAAATATGTGACCTTTTTAAGAGAGCATATATTGACTTTTTTGTCGAATTAATTTTGCTGCTGTACAGTATTTCATGAAAGTGGTGTAACAAAATCATTGTATTTTTTTGTTTTGCCGACCATCCTCATACACTGTCACGTGATTTATTTGTATGATACACTTGGCGACAACTTAGTTTAGAGAGTGCCACTACGTCATCATAATAAAATGGCAATATGGATATGAAACTGGTAACTATTTTGTAATTTTAGTAAATATAACTTTAAGGTGTATCTTTACAACTCGAAACAATGTCCAAGGCCATGTTTATATATACATACACACACACACACACATACACACATACATACATACATACATACATACATACATACATACATACATACATACATGCATGCATACATACATACATGCATGCATGCACGAACGCACGCACGCACGCGCGCACACACACACACACATACACACACACACACATACATACATACATACATACATACATACATACATACATACATACATACATACATAATATCGTGAACCGTATATTTCTAACTAAAATATTTCGAAGAGACTACACTCTTCGAAATATTTGGGTTAGAAATGCTTGGTTCACGACATTGAATGTATAGACAGAACTCCGGTGTAAAGTTTATATATATTTATAAAGGTTTGCTTAGCTACTGATGAGCCACGTGACACTGAAGAAAGGGCACTGCAGTAGTATGAAATGATGTTGAGCACGAGATGTGATGTCATGCTTATGATTCGATGTTGTCCTGTCACGTGCATTGGTTTCCCTATTACGTCATTGGTGTATTCTACAATTTATTGGTTTGGCTAAATTACAATGCTTTGTTTAGATGTTACTCTGAAGTATATTTGATTTCGCTTTTGATAATACATAATCTGCTGGTGACCACTCAAACTAGTTGGAACTCGGCATGCTACAGATATCAAACCACAGTTTCCTGCGGTAACAGTTTCTTCAATTAAACGTGTGTTTGGACCTGCGGTGGTTGTAGGGGTTGTGTTCCCCTCGTGTCTCTATGTGTGGCCCTTGGTACATGGTGTGTGCGGCTGACGTTATCACTGTACGCAAGATACCTTTAAGACCACATGCTTGATTGGAATATACATGTAACAACATCGTGTACAAGTATCATCAAGTATGATTGATCATCAACTGCCACTATATATCCTCGGATAGATAAACTGAGGTGATCGAAGGTCTGAGGACAGCACAGTATTCTTTATGCCTTGCCCGTATACTTCCGTAATTTCTTGCTCGATCTTGAATATTTTATCACAATATTCGTTGTGTTACATATGCTGTATCTGATGTCAGACACTTTAAAACCGTGTAAGCTTATTTGACAACACGAAAGGCTTGCTTGAGGGATACACAGCATGCATCATTGCTTTCTAACACTTGTCATTGTGTGACGCACATGTGCACTACAGTGTACTTCAGCTGATCGTTCGAGTGAGGAGAGACGTCGGGTGTGTTTTTTGTTTTAGGGTACATAAATATGGTCAACACTCTGCTACTAAAAAGGATTGTTGACTGTTATTAAAATAAAAATCACGTGACCTGAAACATATCGTAGTCTGGCTCGACAAAAAAACACTGCTACATTTTATTTTGTGGCTGAACAAATATCTTTACCAAAGTTGATACATTTTATTTTATTTTATTTTATTTTATCATCTGCCTCAACAAATTCTTACCAACAGTGCTACACTGATTTTATAATCTGCCTCAACAAATTCTTACCAACAGTGCTACATTTTATGATCTGGCTCAACAAATTCTTACCAACATTGCTACATTGTATGATCTGGCTTAACAAAATCTTGCCAACAATGCACAAAGTGAACATGGACAAAGCGACAAGGAATCGAAAGTTTGAAATCTACATTTCCAATTCAAGGCACATGCCGTAATAAATATAAAAAAATCACATAAATATACTCTTAGGTATTATTCCCCAATATTTTTTCTTGTTTCAGGTAAGGAAAATAATAGCGCGACCTGGGGAGCCTTGTCACTACAAGTCGCTAGGTGGGTAAAATGTATATACAATTCGTACAAATATCCCTAGGTTAATCAAAATATATAGTTATATCAGAATATGTGCTAGATTAAGCAACTATTCCACCTCAAGTTCTTGATTATCCTGCGATAATTAAAGTTTGGCAAATAAGTTATCCATGATCGTCTTTAAGATTATAGACCACGTTCAGTGACCCTTATTGATATTGGTTTGCAGTTAAGAAAGTAAAAATTATACACATCCATAACTATATATTTTCTGAAAGCTCTTGGTCCACTCTTTTCAATGAAATGGTAACAGTTGGTTTTGTGTACTTCCGGTCACGTGCACGTGACTTGTACATACGCGATAAAGTCGGCGGTAAAGTCGGACAAATTTAACATATTCAGACGTTTTAAGATGTTTGTCTACGATCCAGCCCTTAGAATGGCTTAAACGCACATTTATGTATCAGTTAATATTAGGAAACTCTACACTTGCTTTATATCCTTAACTAGGAGTAGTTTTCCCGTTGTAGAGGGCGTCCGTTATATCGTGCAAAGGGTACATCCATTTAAACGACAGTAACAGCTTGAGCAGCTCCCGTCGTAGAGGGCGTGATTTATGGTATCATATCCCCCACGAAGTCTAATGTCGAAATACTCGTAGATGTATAGAGAAATTTTCCATACGTCACGTCGATAGCTAATTTAATCCGATTTTCTTCTAATTAACATTTTTTCGCCAAGGTGGAGATCTATCAACCCATCTATCTCTACCGATCGATTTAAGGGCATTGGTCAGCACGATTTAAGGACATTGGTCATCACATATAGCGTCCCGCACCAGGTGTTATACGTTCTGCGCACTTGTTGAAGCCTACAAAATTAAGTTTGAAGATAGTTAAGAAATGTTAGGATATCAATTAACATATTAACATACGGAGATCTTAATATTGAAATTGAATTTGGATATAGGAACACGACTCTTGGTTCAGGTGAGTTCTTAGCAAAGTTAAATATGTCGATCGACTACTGTGTGTGTGTGTGTGCGTCTGTCTGTCTGTGAGTCTGTTTGTATGTGTATGTGTA